>NW_024082413.1:170184-198192 GCF_003009895.1 Hyaena hyaena
AAATTGAGAGCTTTCCTCCTGAGATCAGGAACACGACAGGGATGTCCACTCTCACCACTGTTGTTTAACATAGTGCTGGAAGTCCTAGCATCAGCAATCAGACAACAAAAGGAAATCAAAAGCATCAGAATCGGCAAAGAAGTCAAACTTTCACTTTTCAGAGATGACATGATACTCTACACAGAAAACCCAACAGACTCCACCAGAAGCCTACTAGAACTGTTCCATGAATTCAGCAAAGTTACAGGATACAAAATCAATGTACAGAAATCGGTTGCATTTTTATACACCAACAATGAAGCAACAGAAGGAGAAATCAGGAAACTGATCCCATTCACAATTGCACAAAAAGCCATAAAATAACTAGGAATAAACCTAACCAAAGATATAAGAGATCTGTATGATGAAAACTATAGAAAACTTATGAAGGAAATTGAAGAAGACACAAAGAAATGGAAAAACATTCCATGTTCATGGATTAGAAGAACAAATATAGTTAAAATGTCATTATTACCCAAAACAATCTACACATTCAATGCAATTCCAATCAAAATTGCATGAGCATTCTTCTCAAAACTAGAACAAACTATCCTAAAATTTCAATGGAACCACAAAAGACCCCGAATAGCCAACGTAATACTGAAGAATAAAACCAAAACGGGAGGTATCACCATCCCAGACTTTAGCCTCTAGTACAAAGCTGTCATCATCAAGACAGTATGGTTTGGCACAAAAAAGACACATAGACCAATGGAATAGAATTGAGAACTCAGAGCTGGACCCAAAGGTATACAGCCAACTAATCTTTGACAAAGCAGCAAAGAACATCCAATGGACAAAAGACAGCCTCTTTAGCAGATGGTGTTTGGAGAACTGGACAGCAACATTCAGAAGATTGATACTAGATCAATTTCTCACAGCATACACCAAAATAAACTCAAAATGGATAAAGGACCTGAACGTGAGACAGGATACCATCAAAACCCTAGAGGAGAAAGCAGGAAACAACCTCCTTGACCGCCACCGCAGCAACTTCTTACTTGACACATTCCCAAAAGCAATGGGAACAATAGCAAAAAGAAACTATTGGGACCTCATCAAGATTAAAAGCTTCTGCACGGAAGGGAAACAATCCACAAAACATTAGGGAAACAACAAAATGGGAAAAGATAGTTGCAAATGACATATCAGATAAAGCGTTAATATCCAAATTCTATAAGGAACTCAATAAACTCCACACCCAAAAAACAAAGAACCCATTAAAGAAATGGGCAGAAGATATGAACAGACACTTCTCCAAAGAGGACATCCAGATGGTCAACAGACACATGAAACAATTCTCAGCATCCCTCCTCATCAGAGAAATACAAATCAAAACCACACTGAGATACCACCTCACGCCAGTCAGAGTGACTAACATGAGCAAATCAGAGAACTCTAGATGCTGGTGTGAGGATGTGGATAAACGGGCACCCTACTACACTGTTCCTGGGAGTGTAAACTGGTGCAGCCTCTCTGGAAAACAGTGTGGAGTTTCCTCAAAAAATTAAGAATAGAACTCCCCTATAACCCAGCAATGGCACTGTTTGGAATTTACCCAAGGGATATAGGGATGTTGATGCATAGGAGCACATGTACCCCAATGTTCATAGTAGCACTCTCAACAATAACCAAAACATGGAAAGAGCCTAAGTGTCCATCAACTGATGAATGGGTCAAGAAGATGTGGTTTATCTATACGATGGAATACTACATGGCAATGATGAAGAATAAAATCTGGTCACGTGTAGCAACATGGATGGACCTTGAGGGTGTTATGCTGAGCGAAATAAGTCAGACAGAGTAGGACAAATATCATATGTTTGCACGTATAGGAGGATTAGGAGGAATTTAATGGAGGACCATTGGGGAGAAGAAGGGGGGAAATGGTGGGGGAGAGGGAGAGAGGCAAACCATGAGAGACTCTTGAATGATGAGAACACACTGAGGACTGATGGATGTGGGGGGGAGGGGGGAAATGGGTATGGAGGAGAGCACTTGTGGGGATGAGCACTGGGTGTTATATGGAAACCAAGTTGACAATAAACTATTTGTACGAAAAAATAAATAAATAAAATACTTATTGTTATTAAGTTAAAAAAAAAGATAAAATATGGCCTCTGCCCTTAAGCACAAAATAGAAAGTGTTGTCATAAGTAACATACAAATAAAGTGCCTTAGGAATTCAAAATGGAGCATGATCACATGTGGATGGCACAGTGGTAGGGACTGAGTGGTAAAATCAGAGAAGACTTTGTAAAGAAATGGCGTTTGAGTTGTTTCTCTCAAGGGACAGATTTTTGCAACACATGGGAGGCCGGAGGAGACTACAGGTAGAGAGAGCAATAGGGGGAAAGGCATAGGAAAACCAAGAAATATAGAGAGAACACTGAGCAGGCTGTGTAGCCTGAGCCTTGACTTTGTGTGTGTGTGTGGAGGGGCGGGTGGTGGTAACAGAACATTAACAGGTGTGTTGGAGCTGGAGCTTTCTTCTGAGCACAAAGCACTTTGGCTTTGAACTCACTACCCATGATAAAAATCCCTGGGGTTTGTTCTTTTGTTTGGTGATATCTACATTCTTGGACTTGAAAGTTTCTCTACTCTTGTCTGCTTTGGCCCACCAGCTCAGAAAATGCACAGCCAAGAGCCAAGTTTCCAAAGTTCTGGTTTAGCAACGTGACCTTGAGCAAGCCACTCATTGCCTTCAATGCTTTGCTTATTTATCTGTAACTTGACAGCACTGAACTGATCGCTTTTAAAGTTCCATTAATTAAAAAAAAAAAAAAAAGCAATTCCTCTAGTTTTTCTGTCCTGTTATTCTCTCAACTAGGTCTCTCTAAGGTACACAGTCTGAACTTGCATCCTGCCCACTTTTCACTACGACCCATTGTTGGAGCTGTAGAGGTGCAATGAAAAGCACTCCACTTACCCCTCCTTGTTTGGAACGAATTAATAATCAAGACACAGAAAGAGATCTTTAAACTGTCAGCTTTAGATCTGCAGCCTAATTGGGTTGCTAACCCCACATCACTAGATAGACTTAGTCTTCATTCCAAGTAGCACTGAGCACCACCTGCCTCCTATCACAGGAGAGTCTGATTTTATTAGATTTGTTCTTGTTTGAGCAAAGGAGTTGTCTTTTGGGCAACTTAGCACTAGATAAAAAAAGAAAATCAACAAAAAACTGGAAGGGGCTGATCTGCTCGTACCCAGAGCTGTCTGTCTCTTTAACTCACTGATCAAAGTCATGGTGAGGGAGGCAGTGGTGGAGTGAGTCCAAGAATAGTTCTCTGCTCAGTGGTGCTCAGCCTCCAGCCTTCAGCGGTGTCACCATACCTGGAGGGCTTGTGAAAACAGAGATTGCTAGGCCTCACCCCTAGCATTTGGAGTTCAGTAGGTCTGAGTGGGGCCCAGAATTTGTCCTTCTAAAAAGTTCCCAGGAGATGCTGATGCTGAGTTTCCAGGGATCACTCTTTAAAAACCATTGCTCCAGCTTAAGCCCCTCTACATGTTAAGATAAAATGAGGAATACAAATATACCCTTTAAACACTTACCTTTATTAAACCTAACATTTAGATTAAAATACCATCTTTAATACTTTCATAGTGAGGAAATCATAGTGAATCATCACAATGTACAGGTTAAATATCTTGCAATTTTATATGCTAATTATAACTCAGTAAATCTGGGATGAAAAATAAAATACCACAGTTATCTGAGTGTCCTTATTTTAATTAATTTGTTCCTGATTGTAGATCACAGGTAAGGAGTATATCTTTTTTTCTATTAATTTTATTTATTTTGAGAGAGTGAGAGTGGGGGAGAGAAAGAGAGAGAGAGAGAGAGAGAGAGAGAGAGAATCCCAAGCAGTCTCATTGCTGTCATTGCAGAGCCATAACACTGAAATCAAGACCTGAGCCAAAATTAAGAGTCAGAGGCTTCTCTGACTGAGCCACCCATGAGGCCCAAGGAGTGTATCTTGTTCACTCAGAGCATCCAGGTGAGCTCCAGGCACATAATAAGTGTATAATAAATTCATATTAAAATTAAATAGACCTTACACATTTCTTTGCTACAGAAAATTCTCTTTCCTTTCAGGCTAGCACTGTGCTACTCCTTCAAAACTATTTCCTGGGAGACTTCTTTGACAAACAGCATTTCTCTCCATCAAGAACTATAACTAGAAGTGTTTCTATATCTATATCTGAACTCAGCATCTATAACTGTACCCAGGCACTTCTAATTTTGCCTTTGTGTGGCTCTGCCTGAGTTCTGGTGACTATCATGTCTATTCCATCAAAGTGGAGTCTTGTTCACGTCAGAAGTAGTTTCTCCTCCTCCTCTAGATCCAACAGTGAGAACGGTGTTGTTCATTCAAAGAGCAACAGGGAAAATATGGTCCTTGACAGGAGAATGCCTGACATGTCCTCCCCTGGTCCTGCTGCCTTTATTCCTGTGGAATGTGGGGAGAGGCCAGAAGTAGTGAAATTGATAGAAGTCCCAACTGCTCTACCTGACTCCAGGGATCCTTGAAGTTGAGACTGGGTTCAGCTTCCCCAAGACCACATGCATCTTTCTTGAAGCACTCAAAGTTTTATGGTTGGCAGAGAAGGGCCAGGCTTTTCTATTATCTCTATGTATGGGGCCCGCCATAGGAGGCACTCTGGCTGTGTGAATGGCTGTCTCACTTGGGTTTGGAATGCCTCAGATGGTTTTCTGCCCAGAAACACGGAAATACATAGATTAACTCTCTAAATATTTTTTATCCCAAGAATTCTCCAGTCAACTTGTTAAGTGAAAAGTTGGGATAGACATGTGGTGTATGTTAGGCTATGACACATGGGAGGGATGAATGACAGAATAAAAAGCAATCTTATTAGAGCATCTAAATCTCCTAAAATTAGCAAACAGTCTTGGATTTAGGAGAATAAGTTGCATGTTTGGGCTCAAAGGAGAGTTATAGTTTTACATGTTTTTCCTCTCTCCATGTATTTATCTTGTGTTATTGATGAGATTTTAAAACCTCCAAAGAGAAAAACATTTCTTTTATGTATTGCTTCTTTGTATCTCCAATGCCCACAAAGTGATGAAAATATGGCTATCATTTGCTGAGTACTATCACCTATACTTTGTTCCAAACACTTCACATAGTCATCTATTTAATACAAAAGCTGTATGATTTGAGTATTGTTATGCTTACTTTACAAAAGTTGAAACTAAGGCTCAGAAAGGTACAAAGTGCAGTAAAGTAATTTGTGCAAAGTGAGTAGCGAAGCTAAAATTTGTACCGAGGTTGAGCAAAGCTTATGCTGCTAACCCCTCAGCTATACGCTTCATGAAATAGCAGCTCAGTAAGGGATAGATGGTCATTGAAACTTGATGACATAGAGATAATTGAAAGAAAGTGGATAATTCAAAATAGTGAATAATGAAAAACAATTTCTATTTGTTTTGTGGCATGTAGTCAGAGGCACATTTAGTGACAAATATAAGCTTATACTTACAAATACTCTCATTAATCTTCACTGTGCCCCGCCCTGTAGTCTGGAGCTTGGAAAGGGAGAGAGGCTAGATATATTAAATTTATAAAGCACCTCATTGGGAGTCATGTGTATGTGCCAGATATATGGACATAAGTTATTGAATTTGACTGGAAATAAGCACCAAGGAGTGGAGCACACTTTTCTTGGTAAGTCTATAAACATGACCACATTTGTTAGAATATTTGGATATGGTTTGTGTATGTCTATGTGCATGTGTGTGTGTGTTTGTGTGTATGTGTGTGCATGTACAAAAATCCTGAATGACTTCAACCAGGTATAAGGAACTGGCCTCCTTCCTTTCCTGACTCTGGTCTGTGGGTTTGTACAAAGTCCTGATTTTTACTTTTCATCTCCTTTCAAGGGAACCTCAATGAGTTTTCTTCTATGAAGTTTATGGTGAAGGTGCTAGGCTGCTTTGGAGTTCCTATAAATCTTCTACAATCAGAAGAGGTTTGTAGAGAAAGAGAAAGAAACAGCAGCCACAAGGCCCCATCCTGTCTTTTGCTTTCTAGCCTGATACTCAGCCGCCCTTGTATGTACACCACCCAGGTAACCATCTCCTCTCCTACAATCCCCTGACAGAAGATAATAAAAGAAGCCACTTTATTTACTTCTTTACTTCCACATTGGACTCGCTATTTGAGCCATCCCAGAAAGAAGAGAATTAAAAATATACTAATTAAAGATACTAGAGTTGAGATTATGAGAAACTTGTCCTTTGTGAAGCTAATTTCATAGAAAGCAATGATTTTGACAGATGCAAGGTAAGAGGAGTTGATGTCCCTGTTTACATCTTTAGAAACCCTGCAGCTCCTGGAAGCAGGAGTGGGTATGACCTGCATGTGGTTTGAAGGCAGACACAGCACAGGAAGCCCCTTCCCCCACATTCCAATGCCATTTCTGGGGAGACTTCTTTTACAAGGGATTTATGACAAACTTTACTTTACATCTGACATTTCACAGCATCTCCTGTCAAGAGAAGGAAAAAATACAGTATTTATTGGCATATAGTGTCAGAATATGGAGGAAAATGACTAGGAAGATGAAAGGAGGAAAGATTTCTTCCTTTCCCCAGATATGCAAATTACCTGACTTAATTTGTGTAGTATATGGTTTTCTGTGCTTTGTGATCTTTCAGTGATTAGATTAAGAAATAATTTCATTTTTAATAAAAAAAAACAGTGGGGAAAGAAAAGAGATGAGAGATATACAGATGGAGGCATAATGGATTCTGTGCCATTTGAAACCTACACCACTTTAGTAACACAAGGTGCAAGAGAAGCTGGGAACAAGGTCCTGGCTCCTGTTTTCTGTATTCAAAGGCTCCAGCTTTTGCAGTTTTTTCTTGAATTTCACTGGTCTCTGCACTTCACTCTCTATTGATCAAGAGAATTTCAATATCATATGATGACCAAAATCAAGAAATCTTTCTCAATAGCTGTGTCTTTTCCTTGGAAGTCTGTCCTCTTAATCTCTGACTACTGAAATTCTGCACAATGATTACGGTCTACTTTAAATATTACCTCCTTATCATGCCTTTCTGGATAATCCACATCAGAAGAAATGTATTTCCTTTGACCTCCTCTACTCCTTTATGTCAGTCTTAACATAGCTACGTTTCTGCATATGGTCCTCAGTTGTGTTACTGTGTCCTTTCCTTCTCCCTTGTTCAACTGTAAGCTTCTGAAGTGGGAAGACTGCATCCTACATATTTTATATCCCTCCATAGGGCTTAACACCAAGCTAAAGAATTGTTAAATAACTTTCATTCATGGTGTACAGCTGTAGGGAAAGAGGCCATGGGTAGAGATGTAGAATAGGGGCATTATGAATGTTGATTAAGGATATTATTATTAATATAGGTCTGGACATGATACTTTTAGGTATAGATCATATTATAAGGAAATTTTTATCCAACCAGTAGATTTATTCACATGTACCATATTTACTCATCATTCATTCTTTCTTTCATTCAAATATAGAGTTTTTTCTCTTGGTAAATAGCCAATAAGGAAAAAACAATAGTACAAGTAATTACAGGGTATAATAAACACCCAAAGGAAATAAATTTGGTCTTGTGATAAAGACTAACAGGGAATATTCTTTAGATAGGGAGGTTAGTAAACGCCTTTACGGTCACTGCCATATATTGACCCTTCTGTGATTATGAGTTAATTCAATTTCTAACCTGAAGAACAATATAATAAAATTAATAACAGAATGAGAAGAACATGTTTCCCATGAGGAGGCATGTTTGTCAACCCAGCCTTAAGACTGGTTTCTTCTTTAGTCCAGTTTCCCAACCTTCCCCCTGCCTTGGGCAGAGGGGAAATCAGGACCCTCCCCTTGCCTCAGGATGGACCCTGCCCTCTTTAATCTTCAGCCGAGGAGCTGGCAAACAAAACGAGTGTTAAGAGATTTGATCTTGCTAGACACATGAAGACAAATCAAAGTGGAGGCCTTGAAATAATGCCCCAGGATGTGAGAGGATGGGAAAGAGATGGAGACATAGAGAGAGGCAAATTGCTGTCACAGAGACTCCCTTTTATCTTCCACCTCAGTCTCAGTGGGTTCTACGTTCTGTAATCCTTAGTGGACCTGGTCAAGACTTTCAGGCTTTGAGTGAGGGGAAAGATAGTTCCTGAGTTACTTTAGAGACACCCTCCCAAGCCATCCTAAAATCCCTGATCCAAGGTTGAAGATAGCAAAGGCTGTGAAGACCATGCAGTCCACTAACCTCCTGGTAGCCTTCACCTAGTTCTTTCATTTCAGGGTCTTCCTTTGACTAGTTTCCTGGATCCCTCCTCTTGGCACAATTGGGAGCATTAGTTTCTGTCTCCTTCAGGGCAGTGGACACCTTAGGAAAGGCTTGGGAGTGGGTAACAGGAATATAAAACTGGCACCTGGAACTTTCACACCTTCACTGAGGCCTGACTCCTGTTGGTATAAAATGTTTTGGTTGGTAGCTCAAGAGTAAATGTTTCCCTCCTCACAAAGGCCCTGGCGCCTTGGTAGAGTTGGGGATAGGGTTCTATACATTTCACTCCCTCTACTCTTGCTTCTTCAGTCTTCTGATTCTCCCACTGCAACCTCTCACCCATGCCCTCCCATCCTTGTAACTCCTCTCCGCTCCCTGCCTGGTCAAGTCTTCCTGCCCTCTTTCTGGGGCGTTTCACTTCTCCTATTCCTCTCAGCCTTCTTCATCTATCACTCCAACTTTGAAGAGACCGGAAGATGAGATTTAAGTGCAGCATCTGTGAGAAAGTGGGCTTTGGACATAGCAAGCGGTATGCTGGTCAGGCATCAGGAAGATCCTGATATGCACAGAAAAAGTAGCTGAAATGCTTCCTGACCAATCTTCCCTAATAGATGGGGCTGAGATACACACGGCAGAGACTTTAAAAATTTGGTTAAGGGATCATGAAGCCCTCTTTGCCTGACGTCTAGCCTTAACAATATAATAATTATGAGGAATCACTGGAAGTGGGAAAAGTTTTGTCTGAAGATATGGGTGTATCCAAGTGCATCCTCTATCTAGTCATAAGGAAAGTGGGGCCATACACTTCTTCCACATGTTCACAGTTACCCTGAGGAGTGAGTTATGCTCCAGATTTTAAGGAGTGATTCGGTTATTCTAGTCACATAGATCTGGTCAAGGTGATAGTTGAATTCCACAATTTTTGGGGAGTCCATCCTATTGTTCAGTTCTTCAAGTAATCAAATGTCCATGAGATGTTATTGTCCCCACAGAGTGACAAGAATGAAGATTGTCTATACGTAAACTATTGTGGTAAATCTTTAAAGTTTCCCTCAAGTTGTCTAGCTTAGGCAAACAACAAACATTGAAAGAATGTTAATCTGGTTAATCAGAACTAGAATTTAACATCCACAAAGGTGTGTTATTGAAACATAATTTTTCTCTCTAAAATCACCCCCATTTCCAAAGAGAGCCATGTTGAGAGTACTTCATTTGACCAAGTCCCATTTTAATAAAGTCTGCCTAATTATTTACATAAGCTCAACAAGAATTATTGACATTATATATTCTTTCAGACATGATTCATTGGAGCCTTTCATAAGGAATCTCTAGATTAAACTTTTAAAAGCCTCTCAAGGCTTGAAGACAAACCCAATACTTGCCATAACATCTGTCTCCAATACCTGTCGATTTGGGTGAATTCTTCCTCTAGAGATCCCCTAAATATCTTGAGGTGTTCTGTACCTGCCAGAAAATGGCATTCTTTACTTTCTTTACTCACACAGGTAAGGCTGCTGAGAGCTCTGTAAGGAAGTTGTCTGGCCAACATTTCCAAGGGGTTTTATTGGCTCCATAAAGTTAACCTTAGTTCCTTAAAGCTGTCTGCTCATATCTGAGCCTATGCATGTCTCTCTCAAACAGGACATTGTAGTCAAAGCCTTGGTGAAGTAACCAATGTTTCCAGTGGTGTCCTATTACAAGGAGAACAGATTGTTATTGAACTTATGCAGACAACTGCAATTTCCATGAAAGAAAGAGTACTCACCAGGAGTCACTGAAATCTAGAGGGTTTCAGATAGAAAGAAAAGCTTAAATAGTTCAATTTGTTCACAAAGCAATATTTTATCATGTCTTAGATATCTTAAAAGAATATCTCTTCATTTTTTTATCTTAAATCGGTTATTGTCAAGTTGGTTTCCATATAACACCCAGTGCTCATCCCCATAAGTTCCCTCATCCGTCTCCATCACCTTTCTTCCCCTCTCCTCCACCGCCATCAGCCCTCAGTTTGTTCTCAGTATTCAAGAGTCTCTCATGGTTTGCCTCCCTCCCTCCTACTATTTTTCCCCTTCTCCTCCCCCATGGTCCTCTGTTAAATTCCTCCTAATCCACCTATACGTGCAAACATATAGTTACTGTTCTTCTCTGCCAGACTTATTTCGCTCAGCATAACACCCTCAAGTTTGATCCATGTTGCTACAATTGGCCAGATTTCATTCTTTCTCAGTGCCATGTAGTATTTCATCGTATAGATGAACTACATCTTCTTAATCCATTCGTCGGTTGATGGACACAGGCTTTTCCATGTTTTGGCTATTGTTGAGAGTGATGCTCTGAACATTGGGGTACATGTGCCCCTGTGAATTAGCACCCCTATATCCCTTGGGTAAATTCTAATAAGTGCTATTGCTAGGTCATTGGGGGGTTCTACTGTTCATTTTTTTGAGGAACCTCCACAATGTTTTCCAGAGGGGCTGCACCAGTTTACATTCCCAACAGTGTAAGAGGGTACCCGTTTCTCCACATCCTCACCAGCAGATGTAGTCCTCCTGACTTGTTCATTTTGACTGGCAGGAGGTGGTATCTTATTGTGGCTTTGATTTGTATTTCCCTGATGATGAGCGACGCTGAACATCATTTCATGTGTCTGTTGGCCATGTGGAAGTCCTCTTTGGAGAAGTATCTGTTCATGTCTTCTGCCCATTTCTTCACTGGATTATTTGTTTTTCAGGTGTGGAGTTTGGTGAGTTTCTTCAAGATTTTAGATACTAGCCCTTTATCCGATATGTCATTTGCAACTATCTTTTCCCATTCCTTTGGTTGTCTATTAGTTTTATGGATTGTTTCCTTTGCTGTACAGAAGCTTTTTATCTTGATGAGGTCCCAAGAGTTCATTTTTGCTATTGATTCCCTTACCTTTGGGGATGTGTCAAGTAAGAAATTACTGCAGTGGAGTTAAGGAGGTTGTTTCCTGCTTTCTCCTCTAGGGTTTTGATGGTTTCTTGTCTCACATTCAGGTCCTTTATCCATTTTGAATTTATTTTTGTGTACGGTGTGAGAAAGTGGCCTAGTTTCATTCTTCTGCATGTTGCTGTCCAGTTCTCTCAGTACCATCTGTTAAAGAGGCTGTCTTTCTTCCACTGGATACTCTTTCCCATTTTTTCAAAGATTAGTTGGCCATACATTTGTGGGTCCAATTCTGAATTCTCAATTCTATTCCATTGGTCTATGTGTCTGTTTTTGTGCCAATACCATACTGTCTTAATGATGACAACTTTGTAGTAGAGGCTAAAGTCTGCGATTGTGATGCCTCCCTTTTTGGTTTCCTTCTTCTATATTACCTTGGCTACTCGGGGTCTTTTATGGTTCTGTACAAATTTTAGGATAGTTTGTTCTAGTTTTGAGAAGTATGCTCATGCAATTTTGATTGGAATTGCTTTGAATGTGTAGATTGCTTTGGGTAGCAGTGACATTTTAAGTATATTTATTCTTCCAATCCATGAGCATGGAATGTTTTTCCATTTCTTTGTGTCTTCTTCAATTTCCTTCATAGGAATAGGAATTTCCTTCCTTTCTATAGGATCTCCTATATCTTTGGTTAGGTTTATTCCTAGGTATTTTATGGTTTTTTGTGCAATTGTGAATGGGATCAGTTTCTTGATTTCTCTTTCTGTTGCTTCATTATTGGTGTATAAAAATGCAACCAATTTCTGTACGTTGATTTTGTACCCTGCAACTTGGCTGAATTCTTGGATCAGTTCTAGTAGGCTTCTGGTAGAGTCTGTCGGGTTTTCGATGTAGAGTATCATGTTGTCCGCGAAAAGTGAAAGTTTGACTTCTTCTTTGCCAATTCTGATGCCTTTCATTTCCTTTTGTTGGCTGATGGCTGATGCTAGGAGTTCCAGCACTATGTTAAACAACAGTGAGAGTGGGCATCCCCGTCGTGTTCCTGACTTCAGGGGGTAAGCTCTCAGTTTTTCCCCGTTGAGGATGATGTTAGCTGACGGCTTCTCATAGATGGCTTTTATGATGTTTAAGTAGGTTCCTTCTATCCCAACTTTCTCAAGGGTCTTTATTAAGAAGGGATGCTGTATTTTGTCAAATGCTTTTTCTGCATCTATCGACAGGATCATATGGTTTTTATCTTTTCTTTTGTTGATGTGATGGATCACATTGATTGATTTGTGAATATTGAACCAGCCCTGTAACCCAGGAGTGAATCCCACTTGATCATGGTGGATAATTCTTTCTATGTCCTGTTGGATTCGATTTGCAAGTATCGTGTTGAGGATTTTTGCATCTGTATTCATCAAGGATATTGGCCTGAAGTTCTCCTTTTTTGCTGAGTCTCTGTATGGCTTGGGAATCAAAGTGATGCTGGCTTCATAGAATAAGTCCAGAAGTTTTCCTTCGATTTCTATTTTTTGGAATAGCTTGAGAAGAATGGGTATTAACTCTGTTTTAAATGCTGGTAAAATTCCTCAGGGAAGCCATCTGGCCCAGGGCTCTTATTTGTTGGGAGATTTTTGATAAGTGATTCGATTTCTTCACTAGTTATGGGTCTGTTAGTATTTTCTATCTCTTCTCGTGTGAACTTTGTTAGTGTGTGTGTGTGTTTAGGCATTTGTCCATTTCTTCTAAGTTATCCAGTTTGTTGGCATATAATTTTTCATGGTATTCCCTGATAATTGCTTGTATTTCTGAAGGATTGGTTGTAATAAGTCCATGTTCATTCATGATTTTGTCTATTTGAGTGCTCTCTCTTTTCTCTTTGAGAAGCCTGGCTAGAGGTTTGTCAATTTTGTTTATTTTTTCAAAAAACCAACTCTTGGTTTCTTTGATCTGTTCAACTGTTTTTTTTTTTTATTCTATATTGTTTATTTCTGCCCTGATTTTTATTATTTCTCTTCTCCTACTGGGTTTGGGGTGCTCTTGTTACTCTCCTTCTAGTTCCTTTAGGTGCACTGTTAGATTTTATTCTTGCACTATTTCTAATTTCATGAAATAGGCCTGGAGTGCAATGTACTTTCTTCTTAGGACTGCCTTTGCCGCATCCCATAGAGTTTGAATTGTTGGATTTTAATTTTCATTTGTTCCCATATATGTTTAAATTTCTTCTCTATTTGCTTGATTGGCCCTTTTATTCTTTGATAGGGTGTTCTTTAACCTCCATGTTTTTAGAGGTTTTCCAGACTTCTTCCTGTGGATGATTTCAAGTTTCATAGCATTGTGATCTGAAAATGTACACGATATGATCTCAATTCTTTTCTATTTATTGAGGGCTGCTTTATGTCCCAGTATGTGATCTATCTAGGAGAATGTGCCATGCACAAAAAGAAAGTCCCTTTAAATCTGATAGAGCCCACTAGAGAATCAGCAGTTTCCAAGAGTCAGAAAAACGAATCATCTTCCTCAATTCATGCAATCCCATGTTACTAAGTATTATTCTGTTCTAATGAGATTTTCCATTAGTACCAGAAAGTCTTACCCAGTTAGTTTTGTGATTTTAAAGATATCAAAACCCTATGTTTGTCAAAAAATCCTTTACATTAATCTCCTTGAAGACAAAACACGTTTTACAAGCACAACAGAACAATAAGTTTAGATGATGAAACACTCAAAAATGGTTATGGTTTGGAGGAGGCAAGATGATGAAGTAGGGAGCTACGTACATTTCACTTGCCCCCATCTCTCAAATGGAGAAGGCCTGAATTCATCGAATCCTTACAGAATGCAGGAGTTTGGGAGGGAAAGGAGACAGAGTCCACTGAGAAAACCTTAAATCGTGAGTGCGAACTGGGGAAGATAAAGTCGGGCCGGGATCAGAGACACAGAGGGAAGGGGGATCCCCCTTTGAAGAGAGCAATGGTGAGTCTAGGGGAAAAAAGAAAGAGTGACTGAAACTGCTCAAGTCACTGTCCCTGTCACTGGAGAAGAGAAAAACCTCCACTCGGGACACAGAATGATCCAGTTTCCTCCTGTCCAGCTGACCCTAGGCGGGATGCACTCGTCTTAGGTGACCCCGGGTGAAACTGCTCCCCGCTCACCAGCTTGACCTGGAGGGCATGTAAGTCATGCCTGAAATTGCGCTGTTTTGCTTCTGGCTTGGCTGGACCCCCAGGGGGGAAGCGAAAGGCTTGAAACAGCTCTGAGGGACTTGCTTGTGAGTTTATATTTGGGGCAATATCAATGCGGCTGATGGGGGTGGGGAGAAGGGAAGGGGGTGATGGGCATGGAGGAGGGTACTTGTTGGGATGAGCACTGTGTGTTATATGGAAACCAAGTTGACAATAAACTATTTTAAAAAGTGGTTATGGTTCAAGATCTGATGAGAGTTCACCATAGTGCAGTTGACAAGGAAATCTGGTTATTTCTTTGACACACAGCATTTCCTAATTAGAAAGGGAAATGACGACCCTATACAGAACATATTAAAACTTCAGGGATTTCCAGGACGCCTGGGTGGCTCAGTCTGTCCAGCCTCCAACTTCAGGTCAGGTCATGATCTCTCAGTTTATGCATTCATGCCCTGCATCAGGCTCTGTGCTGACAGCTCAGAGCGTGGGGCCTTCTTCAGATTCTGTGTCTCCTTCTCTCTCTGTGTCCCCCTACTCCCTGCCTTGCTTGTAGTCTACTTCTTTCTCTCTCTCTCAAAAATACATAAACATTAAAAAATAAAACTTAAGGAATTTCCAATATTTTCTAGAACAGTTACAGCATGTACCCATACAGTACAACCTAAGAACATTTATCATCATTGTGTTTGATAATGCTTCCCATGTAATTAACACACCAAATGAACAAGCCTGATTAGTCAAAAAGATTTCATTGAGAATTCGAATCTTGGGAAGCAAGTTCAAAACCTCAGAAAGTTCTAAAGCTCACATCTAAATAAGATTACAGATCATTACAAAACTTAATATTTAATTATCTACTTAATGAATCTAACAAAAAGAGGTTCTCCATAAAGTTATATACTTGTTAGCATAACTTAGCTCTTTACTATTGAGAAGTTTTAGTTCTGTTAAGTAATCAAAGACCAGATTAATGCAAAACATAGAAACTTTGGTTTTCTGTCAGACAAAGGAAAGAAAAAAGCCCCTTCTCTAGGACTTCTTAAGAGCAGGTCAACAATCCAAGAAAACTTTGCCTTTTTTTAATTTAAAATTTAGTTAGTTAACATGAAGTGTAAAATTGGTTTTAGCATATAATTCAGTGATTTGTCACTTACATGCAACACCCAGTGCTCATCACAGTTGCCCACTTTAATACCCATCACCCATCTTGCCCATCCCCTACCCACTTCCCTCCATCAACCCTCAGTTTTTTCTCTATCATCAAGAGTCTCCTGTGGTTGGATTCCCTCCCTTTTTTCCCCTAACTTACAATATGTTCATCAGTTTTGTTTCTTAAATTCCACATGAGTGAAATAATACGGTATTTGTCTTTTTCTGATTGACTAATTTCACTTAGCATAACTCATTCTAGCTCCACACACATCATTGCAAATGGCAAGATTTCATTCTTTTTGATGGCTCAGTAATATTCCATTGTGTGTGTGTGCAGATATATATAGAGAATATATACAGAATTCTTATTTTTATGTGTTATTTTATAATTTCTGAGAGAGAGAGAGACAGCGTGAGCAGGAGAGGGTCAGAGAGAGAGGGAGATACAGAATGTGAAACAGGCTCCAGGCTGTGAGCTAGCTGTCAGCACAGAGCCCGGTGTGGGACTCGAACCCACGAACCATGAGATCATAACTTGAGCCCAAGTCAGATGCTCAACCGACTGAGCCATCCAGGCACCCAAATATACAGAATTTTTTAGAATGGAAATTTGTGAACATTTCGTAATTTCTAGAAATATGTGCTTCTCCATAGTATAAATTTTTCTCTGACTTAAAAGTCCCTCTTATTTTTTTTCTTTTTAAAAAATTTTTAATTTAATTTTTTAAAAATTTACATCCAAGTTAGTTTAGCATATAGTGCAACAATGACTTCAGGAGTAGATTCCTTAATGCCCTTTACCCATTTAGCCCATCCCCCCTCTAATCTTAAGGGACTCAGATGAGTGAAGTCATATGATATTTGTCTTTCTCTGACAGACTAATTCCACTTTGCATAATACCTTCTAGTCCTACCCACATAGTTGCAAATAGCAAGATTTCATTTTTGATTGCTGAGTAATTCTCCATTGTGTGTGTGCGTGGGAGGGGGTGTACATATGTATATGTGTATATATGTATGGATATATATATCACATATCTTCTTTATCCATTCATCCATTGATGGACATTTGGGCTCTTTCCATACTTTTGCTATTGTTGATAGTGCTGCTATAAACATTGGGGTGCATGTGCCCTTTTGAAACAACATGCCTGTATCCCTTGCATAAATATCTAGTAGTGCAATTACTGGGTTGTAGTGTAGTTCTATTTTTAATTTTTTGAGGAATCTCCGTACTGTGTTCTAGAGTGGCCGCACCAATATGCATTGTTACCAGCAGTGCAAAAGAGATCCTGTTTTTCCACATCCTCCCCAACAACTGTTGTTGCCTGAGTTGTCAATGTTAGCCATTCTGACAGAGGTGATGTGGTATCTCATTGTGGTTTTGATTTGTATTTCGCTGATTGTTGAGCAGTTTTTCATGTGGCATTTGGCCATCTGGATGTCTTCTTTGGAGAAGTGTCTATTCTTGTCTTTCCCCCATTTCTTCACTGATTATTTGTTTTTTGGGTGTTGAGTTTGATAAGTTCTTTATAGATTTTGGATACTAACCCTTTATCTGATATGTCATTTGCAAATATCTTCTCCCATTCTGTTGGTTGTCTTTCAATTTTGCTGGTTGTTTCCTTTGTTATGTAGAAGTTTTTCATTTTGATGAAGTCCCAATAGTTCATTTTTGCTTTTGTTTCCCTTACCTCCAGAGACGTGTTGATTAAAATTGTTACAGCCGAGGTCAAAGAGATTTTTACCTGCTTTCTCTTTGAGGATGTTGATGACTCCCTGTCTTACATGTAGATCTTTCATCCATTTTGAGTTTATTTTTGTGTATGGTGTGATAAAGTGGTCCAGGTTCATTTTTCTGCATGTCACTCTCCAATTTTCCCAGCACCATTTGCTGAAGAGACTATCTTTATTCCATTGTATATTCTTTCCTGTTTTGTCAAAGATGAGTTGGCCAAATGTTTATGGGTCTGTTTCTGGGTTCTCTATTCTGTTCCATTGCTCTGAGTGTCTGTTTTTGTGCCAGGACCATACCGTCTTGATGATTATACGTTTGTATTAGAGCTTGAGGTTCGGGATTGTGATGCCTCCTGCTTTGGTTTTCATTTTCAAGATTACTTTGGCTATTCGGGATCTTTTCTGGTTCCATACAATTTTAGATTGTTTGCTCTAGCTCTGTGAAGAATGTTGGTGTTATTTTGTTAGGGATTTCATTGAATATGTAGCTTGCTTTGGGTAGTACTGACATTTTAACAATATTTGTTCATATCCTGGAGCATGGAATATTTTTCCATTTTTTGTGTCTTCTTTAATTTCTTTCATAAGCTTTCTATAGTTTTCAGTGTATAGATTTTCCACCTCTTTGGTTAGATTTATTCCTAGGTATTTTATGAGTTTTGGTGCAACTGTAAATGGGATAGATTCCTTGATTTCTCTGTCTGTTGCTTCATTGTTGGTGTATAGGAATGCAACCGATTTCCGTGCATTGATTTTATATCCTGCAACTTTGCTGAATTCCTGGATCAGTTCTAGCAGTTTTTTGATGGAATCTTTTGGTTTTTCCATATAGAGTGTCATGTCATCTGTGAAGAGTGAAAGTTTGACCTCCTCCTGGCTGATTTAGATGCCTTTTATTTCTTTGTGTTGTTTGATTGCTGAGGCTATGACTTATAATAATACATTGAATAACAGCGGTGACAGTGGACATCCCTGTCTTATTCCTGACCTTAGGGGGAAATCTCTTGGTTTTTCCCCATTGAGGAGGATATTAGTGTTGGGTCTTTCATATACGGTTTTTATTATCTCGAGGTATTTTCCTTCTATCTCTACTTTGTTGAGGATTTTTTTTAAGTCAAGAAAGTATGCTGTATTTTGTCAAATGCTTTCTCTAGCATCTATTGAGAGGATCTTGTGGTTCTTGTCCTTTCTTTTATTGATGTGATGAATCACACTGATTGTTGAACCAGCCCTGCATCCCACGTATAAATCCTGCTTGGTAGTGGTGAACAATTTTTGTAATATATTGTTGGATCCAGTTGGCTAGTATCTTGTTGAGGATTTTTGTATCCATGTTCATCAGGGAAATTGGTCTATAGTTATCTTTTTATGTGGGGTGTTTGTTTAGATTTGGAATCGAGGTAATACTGGCTTCATAGAAAGATTTTGGAAGTTTTCCTTCCATTTCTATGTTTTGGAACAGCTTTAAGAGAATAGGTGTTAATTCTTCCTTAAATGTTTGGTGGAATTCCCCTGGAAAGCCATCTGGCCCTAACTCTTGTTTCTTGGGAGATTTTTTATTAGTAGTTTGATTTATTTACTAGTTATGGGTCTGTTCAAATTTTCTATTTTTTCGTGTTTTAGTTTTGGTAGTTTATGTGTTCCAGGAATTTGTCCACTTCCTCCAGATTGCTCATTTTATTGGTGTATAATTGCTTGTAATATTCTCTTATTATTGTTTGTATATCTGTTGTGTTGGTTGTGATATCTCCTCTTTCAGTCTTGATTTTATATTTGGGTTCTTTCCTTTTTTTTTTTTTGATCAAACTGGCTAGGGGTTTATCAATTTTTATAATTCTTTCAAAGAACCAGCTTATAGTTTTATTAATCTGTTCTACTGTTTGTTGTTGTGGTTTTTTTTCTTGTTTTTGTTTTGATACCATTGATTTCTACTCCAATCTTTATTACTTCCTTTCTTCTGCTAGTTTGAGGTTTTATTTGCTGTTCTTTTCCAGCTCTTTAAGATGTAAAGTTAGGCTCTGTATCTGAGACCTTTCTTCCTTCTTTAGGAAGGCCTGGATGGCTATATACTTCCCTCTTATGACTGCCTTTGCTGCATCCTAGAGATTTTGAGTTGTGGTGTTATCATTTTCATTGGCTTCCATGTACTTTTTAATTTCATTTTTAACTTCTTGTTTACCCCATTCATTCTATAGTAGGATGTTCTTTAGTCTCCAAGTATTTGTTATCTTTCCACATTTTTTCTTGTGGTTCATTTCGAGTTTCATAGTGTAGTCGTCTGAAAATATGTTTGGTATAATCTCAATCTTTTTTTACTTTTTGGGGCTGATTTGTGTCCTAGTATGTGATATATTCTGGAGAAAGCTCCCTGTGCACAGGAGAAGAATGTGTTTTCCTTTGCTTTAGGATGAAATGTTCTGAATACGTCTGTTAAGTCCATCTGGTCCAATGTATCATTCAAAGCCATTACTCTTTTGTTGATTTTCTGTTTAGATGATCTGTCCATTGCTGTAAGTGGAGTGTTGAAGTCCCCTACTACTATGGTATTATCAATGAATTTCCTTATGTTTGTGATTAATTGATTTATGTATTCGGGCTCCATATTTGGAGCATAAATGTTTACAATTGTTAGGTCTTCTAGGTTGACAGACCTTTATTATGACATAATGCTTTTCTTCATCTCTTGTTATAGTCTTTATTTTAAAGCCTAGATGGTCTGATATAAGTATGTCTTATATCTAGTTTTCTTTTGTTGACCATTAACATGATAGATGGTTCTCCATCCCCTTGCTTTCAATCTGAAGGTGTCTTTAGGTCTAAAGTGGGTCTCTAGTAAACAGCATGTAGATGGATCTTGTTTTCTTATCCATTATGTTACCCTATGTCTTTTTATTGGAGCATTTAGTCCATTAACGTTTAGAGTGAGTACTGAAAGATAGAATTTATTGCCATTATGTTACTTGTAGAGATGGAATATCTAGTGGTATTCTCTGGTCTTTTTTTTTTTTTTTTCTTTTCTTTTCTTCTCTCGTCTTTTCTTCCCTCAGAGAGTTCCCCTTAAAATTACTTTCAGGGCTGGTTAATGGTCATGAATTCTTTTAAATTTTGTTTGTTTGGGGAACTTTTTATCTCCTTCTAATATGAATGACAACCTCCTGGATAAAGAATTCTTGGTTGCATATTTTTCTGATTCAGCACGTTGAATATATCCTGCCACTCCATCTGGCCTGCCAAGTTTCTGTGGATAGGTATGCTGCAAACCTGATCTGTCTTCCCTTGTAGGGCAAGGACTTTTTGTCCCTAGCTGTTTTCATGATTCTTTCCTTGCCTGAGTATTTTGTGAATTTGACTATGCTTGTTGATGGTCGGTTTTTCTTGAATCTAATGAGAGTCCTCTGTGCTTCCTGGATTTTGATGTCTCTGTCTTTCCCAAGATTAGGAAAGTTTTCTGCTATGATTTGTTCACATAACCCTTACACTCCTTTTTTCTCTCTTCATCTTCTGGGACCCCTATGATTTTGATGTTGTTCCTTTTTAATGAGTCACTGATTTCTCTAATTCTTAAATCATGAACTTTTGCTTTTGTCTCCCTCTTTTTTCCTACTTCATTATTCTCCATAAGTTTGTCCTCTATATCACTCATTCACTGTTCTGCCTCATCCATCCTTACCGCCATAGGATGTTTTGGTGATTGCAGCTCAGTTATAGCATTTTTTATTTTATCCTGACTAGCTTTTATTTCTTTTATCTCTGCATAAAGGGATTCTAATCTATTTTCAACCCCCAGCTAGTATTCTTATTATTGTAATTCTAATGTCTGCTTCAGACATCTTGCTTGTATCTGTGTTGATTAAGTTCCTGGTTGTCGTTTCTGTCTGCTCTTTCTTTTGGGATGAATTCTTCCATTTTGTCATTTTGAAGGAAGAAAAGGAATTAAAAAGGTAAAAAATATTAAAATTATAAAATTAAAAACAACACAGAAAATAAAATAAATGATGCTAGATCCTGGTGTGTTTTGGCTAGATCCTAGTGGTTGTTGAAAAGAGCTTGATATATTAGAGAAAAAAAGGGGGGAAGGAAAACATTTAAAAATTTGAAATAATGGGGGCACCTGGGTGGCTTAGTCGGTTAAGCGTCCGACTTTCGCTTAGGTCATGATCTCGCGGTTCATGGGTTCGAGCCCCGCGTCGGGCTCTGTGCTGACTGCCAGCTCAGAGCCTGGAGCCTGTTTCAGTCTGTGACTCCCTCTCTCTCTGACCCTCCCCTGCTCACGCTGTCCCTCTCTCTCCTAGAAATAAATAAAACATTTAAAAAAATTAAAAAAAATTGAAATAATGAATACAATGAGATAGAATAAAATGAAATAATGGAAGTAAAATAGAACTTGAAAACTGTACAAAAAGTAAAAAATACAATAGAAAAAAATTAAAGAAAATATTTTTAATAAAAACAAAATAAAAATATTTTTTTCTCTTTCTATATTCAAGAAAAAGAAAAGATACTAAAAAGAGAAAATTGCATAGATGGACCAGCAACCAGACTGAAATATGATTGAAATTACATAGTTTACCCCTAGAAGTCAAATTATGAAGCACCTTATGGTCTGTAAAGGAAGTAGGTGGAGAGACTTGTGGTTTTCCTGAAGAGCAAGGTAGGCTAAGTTGGGTGGGGCTTAGTGTAATGGCCCCGTTCTTCACTAGATGGTGCTGCTTAGCTTACTGAGGTGGATTGTTGGCGGAGCTTGTAGGTGTGTATGCGCATGCATTGGAGGGGTGAAAATGGCATCACGCAGTTACCCAGGCTCCTGTATAGAACACCATTCTCCAGGGAAGCAATCATGCACCCATCCTTTGTCTCTGCTTCCTTTAGCTCCCCACTTTTACACTGTCTGTGACCAAGCCGTCAAGTTGCCAGGTGGCACCTCCCTCCTGATTTTTATCTCAGATGCAGCTGTGTTTCCCTACCCCTCACTTCTGAGAAACTGCAGCTTTGACCTTCTCAGACCTTGGGGAGGGTCTCGCTGAGCGATGGTCAGGTGCCGGCTGCATCTAGAAACGTTCTTGGGACTGAGACTGCTGCTGGGTGCCAGCTTGCTCCAGAAAAAGTTCACACAATTGTGTAGCAGCAGCGTTGCAGGGATTATAGAAAATCACAACACACATCTGGCACCAGACTTCACCCTTAATGTCCATGTTCCAGCACCAGCAAATGTGGTTGTTCTCTGGAGTCTGCTGCGACCTTTGCCTTTTGCACTGCCTCCACCAAATGTCCTCCCAGCAGAGGAACTGCCTCTCCCCATGTGGCCCAATGACCCCCCCCTGGGCCTTGCTTTCTGCTCCTGAGGATTCACCGTTTCCACCAGAGTACCAGCAGGTAATGAGACGCAGAGTTTCAGACTCTGTGCTTCCCCTGTTTATTGAGTTTTAATGGAATTTAAACCCTCTCTCCTTTCTCCCTCTTTTATTCAGTTCCTGCAGCTGTTTCCTCTTTTATACTTTCTCTCCAGCTGCTTTTGCGTGTGTGTGTGTGTGTGTGTGTGTGTGTGTGTGCGTGCGCTTTCTCCGTACTCATCCCACCTCTCCATCCTCTCTCCACAAGCAAAAACAGCTCCCTGTCCTCCACGGCTTCTCCCCCAGTTCACCTCTCTGCGCCGTGTACCTGCTGAGTTCTGTGGTTCAGGTTTTGGAAATTGTTGTGTTAATCCTCATATCAGTTACCTAGGTGTGCAGGATGGTTTAGTGTATATCTGGCTGTATTTCATGGATGCGAGATGTAAACAAACAAACACTTCCATGCTGTTCTGCAATCTCGGCCCCTCCTCTCCATAGTATAATTTTTTAAAAATAAAGCATAAAGCCTGTTCGCCAACAGTCCCGAGTATCTCCAGTTCCTCTGCAATGAGAAGCCAAAGCAGTTAAACCTACTTTCAGTAACCAATGCTTTAGTGATCTTATTTGGAAAAGTCTTAGATAGTCAATGAAATCAACCAAATTATCATACAATTTAGCACTATGATAAAATTTCAGTTTACCAAAGACTTTGAAATTGATAAACCTTTTTGTTTATTCAACCTAATTCTTAAAAATTACCCATGAAAATTTTGTGAGACAGACACAATTAACTATCATCTTAAGTCACCTTTTTGCTGACGAACTGCAATAGAAATACCATGAATTCATTTGACCTTTACTAAACCTTGGTAGAACAAAATTTGTATATTAATGCAGATAACGCCACATATGTGTCTATTTCAATTAAACCAAAAAATTTCAATTAGCTTTAATATGGAAAATGTTGCACCTGTCTCAGATAAAAGTTAGTCAATGTGTTCCCCACTGGCAGTTTTTACCTGAGGCACCTGTGGGGAAATCTGCAGTGGGTGGTTTAAGTTCTGTGCAATCCATGGACGCCTTCATGTTAATTTGGGATGTACTTTAGCTTAAACCTCACAGGAAGGTGCCAAAGAGCTTGGGTGTTTTTGCCCCTTGATAGTGAGGGTAGGAGGAACAGGTCACCCATGGCCCCCCAGGCAGTGGGTATGGAATCCATTATCCAAGTTGCGCCCATGCTGGTGCAGGAAGAGGAAGAGGCCGGGGGAAAGGGTGCCTCTTTAAAGGCAAGAATTGGATTAAAATATTTTTGTAACATTTTTGTATTCTTTTGGTCTCCTGTCCCTCCTCCTGCAAAACAGCGATTTTTTTTTCCTGCCAATTGTTTTCAGGCCTATGCACCTTTTATTTAAAATGTGTTCTAATGTATTTTCTTTTGGAAGAGAAGGAGTGTTCCCATCTTTCTGGGCAAAAGTTCAGGAAGAACACATTGGAAATAAAACTATGACTACATGAAGCCCAGAGTACCTCTGTTGGCACCCCTTTCCCCCCAAAAGTTGGGGTGTTATTGACTGAACCAAATGGCTTCATAGTTTCTGGTTCCTCCTCCAAAGTCAGAGTCCACTGAACCAAAAGACTCCCTAGACACGCTGAGAGAGTCAAACCAAAATACCCTATTGGAGGCAATCCAATGGGAGGAAGAGATCCAAGAAAGCCATTTCATGGCTATCTATCCTCTGAGCTTAACATACATGACAAGTTGGTGTTGCAATAAAGATTATCTCCTCCTTTGTCATAAGTTCCTCCCTGTAGTCTTTGCCTTTATTCCAAATTTCACCCAATGTGCTACTGGGTGGGATAGAGATGGAACTTCCCAATATGCACAAATTTAACACAACACAATGCCTGCACACACAACAAAAAAGATCTGTTCCAAATTCCAAATAAATTAATAATTATTCAAACACCTTTTAGTTTCTCCCCAAAGCCCTGCCTTTTGAATGGAAAAAGCAAGAATAAGGAAACAAAAACACACAGTGCTTCATTAATGAGAAACTTACATAGGTGTGCACTCCAAGGGATTTACCTAGTCCAGAACTTCTCAACTTCCCCAAATACCACTTTCATTTCCACTTCAACCAAAATGTGAAATTGGCAGAGAGCATGGGTCTGGAATCAGCAGGGAGGTTCCCGGAGACAGAAATAGTCTAAGGAGCTGCAGGAACAGGTCCCTTAGATTCCCTCCCTGATACTAACTAGTTTGTAACAGTTAACCTCCTGAAGCTGTCCACGTTACTAGCCTCAGAAACCAAGAAGGAAGCTTTGGTCTGCTACTGGCCAACAGCTCCACCTTGAGACTATGGGGGAATTGGATACCACAGGGTCATTGCTTCTGGCTGGCTTGCCAAAATTTGTTACTGAAACCTAATCTCAGCTGCTCATTGCTCCAAAAGCCAATATTTGAGAAAGAAATTTTGATTGGAAAGGGATATGAGCTTTATTCAGGAGCCCAGCTACCAGGAGAGAAGGGGAAATCTTATGTAAAAGTCAACTCTGAGGTTGCTGCCTGGCTCAGGGGTTATTAAAGGAACTTAGGGCAGTTAATCAGTGGAGGGAGTACAGTGACCCTAACATTTCCGGATTACATGAAGACTCAATGATACCAGCTACAGATGCTAAGGGGTTGTGCAAGGGTGTCTATTCCTTGGTGTTTGGTGTGGGGGGTGGGGTTGTGCAACAGCTTCTGGATTATTTTTCATGATGTGAAGAAGGACTCTGTTCTTTTCTAGGAAAGGATGCATGATATATAGGTATAAAGAGAAAGATTAGTTGATCAATCATGGGGGCTCAGGGTGCTGGCTAAAGCTTGAAGAATAGGAGGAAAATTTTCTCTGGCATGGCTCCCTGGTGGTAATAAACACTTCATAAACTTCTGATGTGCAGGCTCAGTGCTCCATTGTGAATATCTGGGCTTTTTCAGCTGAATTAAAGCTTATTATGAAAAACTCAACCTGCAAAGGGGTAATAAGAGGCATGATGGAACAGAAGGGGCGGGGGCTGGGGTTGAAGCAGGGGAGTTGTATGGAACCACCCAAGACAGAGATCAAGTTTATCTATGTATGCTTAACTGAGAGTGAAGGAGACTGGGTTTCTCTTTCAGAGACAGCATGACTGTAGGGTATTGGGGAGATACTCAAAACGGGTTGGGGGTTGGAATAGGGTTCCTTTCCATGGGTGGACACATTGATGATGGAAGGTTTACCTGTCATAATCCTCACAGAATTATTAGGTAAATTTTATTAACCCCACCTTACAGGTGATGAAACTGAGGCTCAGAGAGGTTTTGTCAAGTGCCCAAGATAATGCAGCATATTAAGAGTTAAAGCAAGATTTGAATTCAGGTCCTTGACTGCTGAGCTCTTGCTCTTTCCACCACACCACAGAGAAGAAGGTTTTACTCTTTTATGTGTGTGCCTCAGCTGCCTCAGCTGTGTGATGGGAATGGGGTGGGAGGTGGAGGATAGGTGCTCTAAAATGTTAGTTGTGTGAAGGAATGCATTATCTGTGCAAGTTCTCCTTCCGTGGTTGGGACAGAGTCCTAAACACTCAGGAAGGGGAATATAGCAAAAGAGTTCCACTGTGGGCTAGGAAACTGTAAATAAGTTTCCCATGGGTTTCCATGTTTTCTCCTGGACATCCTAGATCTTTAGAATCTACAGGACTGTGCTCTGGATCCTTAAAAGAAAGGAATAGTGTGCACAGATATATATTTTTAATATAGTTTATAGCAAGTTGGTTTCCATGTAACACCCACTGTTCATCCCAACATGTGCCTTCCTTCATGCCCATCACCCAACTTCCTGTCTCCCTTGCCCCTAAGAGCCCTCAGTATTTAAGAGTCTCTCATGATTTGCATCCCTCCCTCTCCTAAACTATTTTTCCCCTTCCCCTTCCTTATGACCCTCTGTTAAATTTCTCCTAATCCACATATAAGTGAAAAATATGTATCTATCTTTCTCTGCCTGACATATTTCACTTAGCATAATATCCCAGTTCCATCCACATTACTACAAATGGCAGATTTCATTCTTTTTCAGTGCCATATAGTATTCCATTGGATGTATAAACTGCATCTTCTTGATCCATTCGCCAGTTGATGGAAACTTAGGCTGTTTTCATGATTTGGCTATTGTTGAAAGTGCTGCTATGACCATTGGGGCACATGTGTCCCTATGCATCAGCACTCCTGTATCCCTTGGGTAAATTCCTAGCAGCGCTATTGCTGGGTCATAGGGAAGTTCTATTGTTAATTTTTTGAGGAACTTCCACAGTTTTCCAGAGGGACTGCACCAGTTTACATTCCCACCAACAGTGTAGGTGGGTGCCCGTTTCTCCACATCCTCACCAGCATCTAGATTCTCCTGATTTGCTCATTTTAGCCCCTCTGACTGGCGTAAGGAGGTATCTCAGTGTGGTTTTGATTTGTATTTCCCTGATGATGAGGGACACTGAGCATCGTCTCATGTGTCTGTTGGCCATCTGGATGTCCTCTTTGGAGAAGTGTCTGTTGATGCCTTCTGCCCATTTCTTCACTGAATTATTTGTTTTTCGGGTGTGGAATTTGGTGAGTTCCTAATAGATTTTGGATACTAGTCCTTTATCTGATATGACATTTGCAACTATCTTTTCCCATTCTGTCAGTTGCCTTATAGTTTTGTTGATTGTTTCCTTTCCTGTGCAGACCTTTTAATCTTGATGAGGTCCCAATAGTTCATTTTTGCTTTTGATTCCCTTGTCTTTGAAGATGTGTCAAGTAAGAAATTGCTGCGGCTGAGGTCAAGGAGGTTGTTTCCTGCTTTCTCCTCTAGGGTTTTGATGGTTTCCCATCTCACATTCAGGTCCTTCATCCATTTTGAGTTTATTTTTGTGTATGGTATAAGAAAATGATCTAGTTTCATTCTTCTGCATGTTGCTGTCCAGTTCTCCCTACACCGTCTTTTAAAGAGGCTGTCTTTTTTCCATTAGATACTCTTCTCCTGCTTTGTCAAAGATTAGTTGGTCATACATTTGTGGATCCAATTCTGGGTTCTCTATTCTATTGCATTGGTCTGTGTGTCTGTTTTTGTCCCCAAACCATACTGTCTTGATGATGACAGCTTTCTAGTAGAGGCTAAAGTCTGGGATGGTGATGCCTCGCATTTTGGTTTTCTTCTTCAGTATTACTTTTGCTATTCCAGATCTTTTGTGGTTCCATACAAATTTTATTTTATTTTGTTTTATCTTACAAATAGTTTATTGTCAAGTTGGCTTCCATACAACACCCAGTGCTCATCCCCTCAAGTGCCCTCCTCCATGCCCATCACCCCCCCCC
>NW_024082413.1:198513-200937 GCF_003009895.1 Hyaena hyaena
CACTTCTATACCCCTTGGGTAAATTCCTAGCAGCGCTATTGCTGGGTCATAGGGAAGTTCTATTGTTAAGTTTTTGAGGAACCTCCACACTGTTTTCCAGAGGGACTGCACCAGTTTACATTCCCACTAGCAGTGTAGGTGGGTGCACGTTTCTCCACATCCTCGCCAGCATCTAGAGTCCTCTGATGTGCTCATTTTAGCCACTCTGACTGGCGTGAGGTCGTATCTCAGTGTGGTTTTGATTTGTATTTCCCTGATGAGGAGGGACATTGAGCATCGTTTCACGTGTCTGTTGGCCACCTGGATGTCCTCTTTGGAGAACTGTCTGTTCATATCTTCTGCCCATTTCTTCACCGGGTTGTTTTTCTTCGGGCGTGGAGTTTGGTGAGTTCCTTATAGATTTTGGATATTAACCCTTTATCTGATATGTCATTTGCAACTATCTTTTCCCATTCCGTCGGTTGTTATTAGTTTTATGGATTGTTTCCTTTGCCGTGCAGAAGCTTTTGATCTTGATGAGGTCCCAATGATTTATTTTTGCTCTTGATTCTTATGCTTTTGTGGATGTGTCAAGTAAGAAATTGCTGCGGTGGTGGTCAAGGAGGTTGTTTCCTGCTTTCTCCTCTAGGGTTTTGATGGTTTCTTGTCTCATGTTCAGGTCCTTTTGAGTTTATTTTTGTGTATGGTGTGAGAAAATGATCTAGTTTCATTCTTCTGCATGTTGCTGTCCAGTTCTCCCAGCACCATCTGTTAAAGAGGCTGTCTTTTTTCCATTGGATATTCTTTCCTGCTTTGTCAAACGTTAGTTGGCTGTATACTTTTGGGTCCAGCTCTGAGTTCTCAATTCTATTCCATTGGCCTATGTGGCTTTTTTGTGCCAATACCATACTGTCTTGATGATGACAGCTTTGTAGTAGAGGCTAAAGTCGGGGATGGTGATGCCTCCCGTTTTGGTTTTCTTCTTCAATATTACTTTGGCTATTCAGGTCCTTTGTGTTTCCATACAAATTTTAGGATAGTTCATTCTAGGTTTGAGAAGTATGCTGATGCAATTTTGATTGGGATTGAATTGAATGTGTAGATTGCTTTAGGTAGTAATGACATTTTAACTATATTTATTCTTCCCATCCATAAGCATGGAATGTTTTTCCATTTCTTTGTGTCTTCTTCAATTTCCTTCATAAGTTTTCTATAGTTTTCATCATACAGATCTCTTATATCCTTGGTTGGGTTTATTCCTAGGTATTTTATGGAGTTTTGTGCAATTGTGAATGGGATCAGTTTCTTGCTTTCTCTTTCTGTTGCTTCATTATTGCTGTATAGAAATTTCCTGTACTTTGATTTTGTATCCTGCGACTTTGCTGAATTCATGGATCAGCTCTAGCAGACTTTTGGTGGAGTTTTTTGATTTTCCATGTAGAGTATCATGTCACCTGTGAAAAGTGAAAGTTTGACTTCTTTGCCAATTCTGATTCCTTTCATTCCCTTTTGTTGTCTGATTGCACGTAGGACTTCCAGGACTATGTTAAACCACAGTGGTGAGAGGGGACATCCTTGTAGTGTTCCTGATCTCAGGGGGAAAGCGCTCAATTTTTCTCCATTGAAGATGATATTAATTGTGGGCTTTTCATAAATAGCTTTTATGATGTTTAAGTAAGTTCCTTCTATCCTTACTTTCTCGAGAGTTTTTATTAAGAAAGGATTCTGTATTTTGTCAAATGCTTTTTCTGCATATATTGGCAGGATCATATGGATTTTATCTTTTCTTTTGTCGATGTGATGTATCACATTGATTGTTTTATGAATATTGAACAAGCCCTACAACCCAGTAGTGAATCCACTTGATCATTGTGAATAATTCCTTTTATATGCTGTTGTATTTGACTTGCTAGTATCTTGTTGAAGATTTTTGCATCCATATTCATCAGGGATATTGGCCTGTATTTCCTCCCTCCACCCCCACCCCCCGGATCTCTTTGTGGCCTGGAAATCAGAGTGATGCTGGCTTCATAGAAGGAGTCTGGAACTTTTCCTTCCATTTCAATTTTTTCGAAAAGCTTAATAAGAATGGGTATTAACTCTGATTTAAACATCTGGAGAATTTCCCAGTGAAGCTGTCTGGCCCAGGGCTCTTATTTGTTGGGAGATTTCAATAACTGATTCAATGTCTTCACTAGTTATGGTCTGTTCAGATTTTCTATCTCTTCCCATTCTAGTTTTGGTAGTGCATGTGTGCTTAGGAATATGTCCATTTCTTCTGGGTTGTCCAGTTGGTTGGCAAATAATTTTTCATAGTATTCCCTGATAATTGTTTGTATTTCTTTTTTTTTAATGTTTTATTTATTTTTAGGAGAGAGAGAGAGAGACCGCGTGAGCAGGGGAGTGTCAGAGAGAGAGGGAGTCATAGACTGAAACAGGCTCCAG
>NW_024082414.1:0-58725 GCF_003009895.1 Hyaena hyaena
GGATTCTGCGTCCTTTTTCTCCCAATCTCTCAGGTTTTGTAAGGTTTCCAATGGCTTCAGATCTTTTCTGTGTGATGTATGGGCGCGAGTGCAAGTACGGAGCTCCTTAGTTCTCCGCCATCTTGCCCTCTCCCTGTGTCAGGCACCTTTTTATTTAAAATAGATTTTTCCAGAACATACAATGGAATTATATTTTTCTATTTTTTGTACTTATTCTTTATTCACTTGTTTACCTTTTTCTGCCTTTTTTAACATACTTTTTTATCTCACTTATTCGCCTTTAACTTATCCATTATAAGTCCCTGTTGTATTATTTTAGTGGTTGCTTTAAGGTTTATAGTATATACCCATACTTTATCACAATCCACCTTCCAGTGATATTATACTACTTCCTAATATGTTTTTCCCCTCCCAACTACGGTGCTTTTATTGTTATATATATATATATTTTATTTCAACATATATAGTACCCAGTATATTGTAATCATTTTTACATTAAACAGCTTACAATCTCAATTAGATTGTAGTAATAAGAAAAAAGTTTATTGGTGAATGTTGTTATAATCTCCAGTGCTCTCTATTGCTTTGTGTCAATCTAGAACTATGTCTGCTCTAATTTTGCTTCTGTTTGAAGGACTTGCTGGTGCATTCTTGAAGCGCAAGCATGCCAATTTTTAAAAATTTTTGAATGCTTGAGAATGTTAGTTTTGTCTCCTGGACAAAAACATATCTTTAGAATGACAGTTTTGTTTTATTTTGTTTAATTTTGCTTATTATTTTTTTAACCTTTCCATACTTTAAAGATGTTGCTCCATTATCTTCTAACTCATGGAGTTTTGAATGAGAAATATGAAATATTTTCTAATCCTTATCTTTGTTCCCTGTGTATAATGTGTTTTCCCCCCTCTCTGGCGGTTTTAAAGATTTACATAAATATATATAATTGCTGATTTAAAACAATCTTATGATGTAGGTGTGTAATTTTATTCATGTATGTTGTGATTAGGACTCATAGAGCTTCTTGAATCAGTGCTTTTACAGTGTTTATTAATTTGGGTACTTTTCAGCCTTTATTTCTTAAAATATATTTTCTGTTTGCCCCTATTCGTTTCAAGTGTGCTCCTTGAAGTTGTTCCACAGCTCACTATAAGCTCCGTTCATTTTATAACATTTTTCCCCTCTGTGTTTTATTTTCGATAGTGTCTATTAATATGACTTCAGTTTCACTAGTTTTTTCTTTCTCCTGTGTTATTTCAACTGCAAATTGTAGCTGGTTTATTTTTCATTTAGATGGTGTAGGTTTCAGACCTAGTATTTTGTTGTGGAAGCTTTTATACCTTCCACGTCACACCTGAACATATTCAGTCTTTCTTCTAGCTTATAGAACATGTGGAATAGTTACGATAACTGAGTTAATGTCCTTGTCTATTAGTTCTATCATGTATGTTGAAGGTGTGCAGGATGAGACACCCCAAAATGTGCCACTTTGGCACAAAGATTACTTCCAGCTAAAAGTAATTAAAACCCAGCAGATGTAGAGAAAGCTGTCTACCTTCCCTACAGCTGCCTAAATTGACATTGGAAGGGAGAGGAACTTAGGAAAGAGAGCTATTAACAGAGACTCCACTTTAACTAAGAAACTTTTCTTATATAATAGGACAACCTTTGTTTTTCAGAAGATCGCCTGTCATCTTCTTGCTAAGAAGATGGTTCCTCCTTTATCCTCAGATCCTACCCCTCTCCTTAGCTCATATATATCCTATATGTCTTAACTGTCTTTGGAATTTCATGTCTGTGTGGATTCCCCATGCATATGTCTATTAAATTTGACTTTCTCCCGCTAATCTGTCTCACATCAATTTAATTCTAAGTACAGCTGGAAGAACCACAGGGCAAAGGAAGGTCTTCATTCCTGGTAATGTCAATTCTTTTTTGTTTTGTTTTGTTTTTTAATTCAGGTTAGTTAATATGGTGTAGTATTGGTTTCAGAAGTAAGATGTACTGATTCCTCACTTACATATAACACCCAGTGCCCATCCCAACAAGTGCCCTCCTAGAATACCCTTCACCCATTTAGGCCTTCCTCCCATCCACCACCTCTCGAGCAACCCTGTTTGTCCTCTGTATTTAAGAGTCTCTTAATGTTTTTCCTCCTTCTTTCTTTTTACCTTATTTTTCCTTCCCTTCCCCAATGTTCATGTTTTGTGTCTTAAATTTCACATATGAGTGAATGTATATGGTATTTGTCTTTCTCTGACTGACTTATTTCACTTAGCATAATACACTCTAATTCCATCAATATTGTTGCAAATGGCAAGATTTCATTATTTTTGATCACCAAGTCAATTCTGAGTCAGTATCAATTCGCTGATTTTTCTGCTCATTACGATAATAATTTCCTTCTTTGCATGCCTTCTAATTTTTGATTGGATGCTAGCAATATGGATTTTACTTCATTACTTTGTTTCCAAGTTACTTGGGAAAGTTTGATCCGTTTGAGTCTTTCTTTAAGCCTTTTTACTTAAGAGAATGGTTTTGGTCTAGGACTAATTTTTCTCACTATTTACGCAATATAAGTCTGATTACACATTGCCCTGAGAATTACAAGGTTTTCCATTCTGGCTAGAGGGAATAAACACTATTACTCAGTCCTATGTGAGTGCCAGAAATTGTAATCTCTAATCCTTCCAGAATTCTTCTTGCCCCCCTTCCCACCCCTCACCACCAACCTCAGACAATTTCCTCTTCTGCCTAGGGTGTTCAGTACTGTGCTGAATCCTCAGAGGGAACTCTAAAGATCTCAAGATTTCTCTAAGAAAGAAGCTGTCTCCTTTCTGGTACTCTCCTCGAGTATTCCAGCCACTTTGGTCTCACCAGACTATCAGCTCCATCCTTGTCTTTCTGGAACTGGTGGGGCTCTGCTTGGATTGCTCTTTCCTGCACTGTAGCAGGATTCTTGCAGAGAGAGGTGGGACACCAAGGCTCTTCTTTCCAGGAAGAAGCTTTATTCTTGCCACCAGGGCTCATGGGCTAGGACCTCAAAAAGGCTGAACCCCAAGAGCAGTGGGGTGTAGCCTTTTATGCAATTTCTACTTCTTGGTTTCCCATGTATGGTGACACATATAGTCTGCTTGGACACAGTCCAAGTTACAGAGTGGTGTCAGAGTTATGCATACGTGTGTAGGAGATGATTGGTTCACCTTGCACATTGTCTTCCTTTGTTTTGAGAAGGCCGCCACCATATTCCTTAGGGAGGGGCTCTACCACAGCACCTCAGTCTGGGAATATAAACTGCAACATTGCATCTCACCACATTTATTTTAGCTCTCTCAGGCATTGGTGTACATTGTTGCCATATGTTTGGTGCCATAAAAACTGTGGGCTTCTTTATATATTTTGTCCTTTTAGTTTTTTCAGGCTAAAGGATAATTTCTGTCCTTGAAAACTCATTTTTTTTCATAAGTATAGGTCTCTCTTGCAGCTTAAAATCTAGTCAAAATAAATGTCTAGCACATTAGTACACCTTGTTCTTGCATATACCCATACCCCTCGCCATTCCCTCTTACACATCCTTGCTCCCTCTCCTTCGGATTAACACCAACTGAATTTTTTTCAAACCGTACTCCAATCCTCTGGTTAGTTTTTCTAAATGCTCTCAGGCACAGTTATTTCTTTTGTCTCCTGCTCACACTGTACTTTACCAATTACTTTATTGTAGCCCCAAGAAAAGTTTAATCATTATTTATTTAGGTTTTTTTTTTTTATGTTCATTCAATTAAACCATGTCCTGCTGCCTTGTGTATTAACACAATGTCTAGCTCATTAATGGAACCTAGTAAAATTTGTTGACTGAATTATACATCCAAAGCATTGTATCTTTCTCTGTAGTCAGGAGCACAAATAGCTGGCATAAAAAGAAGAAACTGAAGCAAGATGCTTATATTTTTCATGTCTCCTTTAAGTTGCAATTTGTTATAAAATATTCATTTCTTGGTAAATAGAAGTCAAATATGTGTGCCGATTGTCTATGAAAAATAATTGTTCACTTAGATTTTCTTTTTAAAAATTTTGTACCATTTCCTTATATTATTTTGATTTCTGGCATAGAGAAAATTTGCATAATTTATACAACCACCAACATAATATATCCTTATGATTTATTAAAGCTTTCTCAAGCTGAAATATAAATGTACTATCATGCTGTATCGTACCATATACCATAAAATATTTGATTAATTATCAAAGAGGAATTAGAGAAATATGTTAGTTGTCAGATAAATAAAAGTGGTTTTTAAGAGCATGATATTCTAGTACCATGACAAAATAGGGGGAAGGAATATTTGATGAAGCTCTCACAAAAAAATTAAGAAATGTGCCCTGGCCTATTATTCCAACCTCTCTATTTAGTACTACAACTCTGTACTAATCATTTCAAATTACTCATATTATTACTCATATTTAGCTATCTTCTGAACTAAATGCTATCTGTAGGTATTTACTTTTAACCATTCTTTGGTTCTTTGATTTATATTTTTTCCAGTATTTTCAAGTGAAAAATAGAATCTTCTGGTCCTGTATTTCCCTACTGCCTATACATACTTAGTATGTTTCTTTTGGTATCTAAGAATCTGTTTCCAAAACCACTGTAGGCAATTCTGATGTAGCTAGTCTGTAAATAAGCATCTGGAAACACTGTCCAAGTTTGATGTTTTGAGAGTAAGCAGTGCAAAAGTCCATACAGCAATATTCTGGGAACTTACCCTTCAAGAAAAGTGACAATAGACCTTGATTTACTTGTTAAATAAAACTTAAGCTGTTGTTTATTTCTGCATGCTTCCTTACCTGTGTGTCCATTACTGAATATTTGGTTCTATATGGGGTTACTTAATGTTTGTAGTAATAGAGGCTTTCAGTTTGAGGACTTCCTAGGGAGGAGACAACAGAAGTATGTGAGGAAGGACATTTCATGCTTAGAGATGATATCCTTTATAAGCTTTGAGTCACAATCATGGGTGTAGATCCAAGATTAGAAAAGAATTCATGGGACTAAAACTTATACAATGTAATAATTTACTGATTTCACATTGCCATAATCACTCCCTGGGATTCAGCAAATACTTGCCTGCATGATTCAATGGCAAACGTCTTCAATGAAGTGATAGAGCAGGCATCTTTCATGCTGGCAGACATCTGGGTTTAACATAGACTGTTTTCCCTTCAATGAAGTGTTTACATCTCTCATTGCTGAAAATCTCCATATTCTGGCCTTGTGATGTTTCCTGTCAATGTCTGTCATCAGAAAAGTTTCAGATGGCAAGGCAGATTCTGCTCTCTATCCCTCATTAAAGTCCCCAAATATTAATCAAGTATATGTCAACTTGGATTCTCCCATCCAAGTACTAACCAGGCCCGACCCTGCTTAGCTTCCGAGATCAGACGAGATCGGGCGCGTTCAGGGTGGTATGGCCGTAGACTCAACTTGGATTCTCAATAGGCCTTAGACAGATTTCAATCACAAGACTAGTTTCTAAGAAATAAAAATATTGTGTAAAAATTTCTGTCCTTTATTCTTCCTCCTGGCTGGAATGTGGATATAGTAGCTGAAACTCTACTAGCTATTTTGTACTTTATAGAAAATCACCAGAGCAGAATAGTGAAACTAAAAGTTGTAGTGAGTTGAGTTGCTTACAGCTTTGTGAAATTCATGTAAGCCCCTGATTGCTGATCTTTGACCAGAGTATATGAAATAATAAAATCTTATGTGTTTAAGTCATGGCTAACTTGAATTTACCTTTGTACACAGCTGAACCAAATCCTGATACCTTGGAGCACCATATCATTTTGCCTTTTGTCAGTTCTTACATCTTTATAAGGAATGAGACAGTTTAGCATACAGACCCTGTCAAATAATTGGTGATTATTGTGTTGGTTTTTGACTATTACAATTGCAATTACTATTCCTATTACCATTACATAGATTGACTTCAGTCTCCTTCACTAATGTAATCATTCACATACATTCATATAGAGATTACTCTGCATTGCATTTCCAGGCAGAGATCTGCTGGGACAGGAGTGAGACCTCAGATAAATAAACATGGGAAGTGGGATATGAGCCCAGCAAAAGTATTCTCAGAATACAGTGCTGGATGGAGGTGGATAATGATTCCCATTTGGTAAGAGAAAATAATGAACCCCCCAGAAGGAAATGGAATAGTTGTAAGCCACAGAACTTTTCTGATACCTCACTGGATCCCTGATATTCCATGCATCCATCCTCCCAGGTTCAAAGCTGATTCCAGGCATGGGTGTTGCTTTGGGAATTTCAAGCCCTTTGATGACAAAGAGGTTACAGCTGGAAGTGCTGGCTGTGGTCTTCAGTTTTCTAGAAGTTGTTTTCCAGAATCCTAAGCCCTTGAATTCAGTGAAGTGTCTAGCTAGTTTTTCATTACATCTGGAACATTGATTGTTGCTACAAATATCCTTAAGGAAGCAACAGTCAACACTGCAACAAGCATGATGTGGCCCAGGATACAGTTGTTACAGGTCAATGCAAAGGGGAGGGACACTTGCAGGACCAAATAGTGTTTGTAATAATAGGGAGAGCCTTCAGTGACTTCTGATCACATAGAGATGCCTAGACCATAGCTGTGGTCTACAGTACTTTATCAATGAAAAAAATTTCATGCTGGGAAGCAGAAGACACTTCTCTCATACTTTCTCAGACATTATCTTAAGAAAGAACTTTAAAATTACTTAACATCTTATGGGTGCCTGGGTGGCTCATTCATTCATGACCTGACTTCGTCTCAGGTCATGATCTCAGAGTTCGTGAGTTCGAGTCCCACGTTGGGCTCTGAGCTGACAGCTCAAAGCCTGGAACCTGTTTCAGATTCAGTGTCTCCCTCCCTATCTGCCTCCCCCCCCAAATAATAAAATAAAAAAGTTAAAAATATTTTTTTAATTAAAAAATAATTACTTAACATCTCCAGGCATTGCTGTCCTCATCTGTGTGTCAAATGTGTCACACTAGATTATACACTAGATTATAACTAACACCCATTTTTTTCTCCAAAACTACATTTCTGGTACAGTGAGTTTAGATAAGGATTTAGTTTCTGCTTTTGTGTCTACATTGGAAAAAACAAGTAGTTAATTCAGTACAAACACCCAAATCTTGTATACACAGCCGGAATGGGATGTGCATTCCAGGAACAGATTTTGAGAGGCTTAGTACAGCTATCCCATATAATGAGATAGTTCAAGGCTTCAAATTTAAGCACTCCGGTGGGAAGATGCAAGTATCGCAAATCACATACGTCTTGACCTTATGAGAGGAGGAGGTGGAGGTTGAAAAAAACTGAAGTGGCTTTACAGGTCAGGAGGCATTACTGAGTCATTTTCTGCAATGGCCATCAGAAATTGCAAGGCAGAGTTCCTGTTGTTCTTGAACAGAGCTCCTAGCATAATGTCTGGAGATTTAAAATGGAAATATACCAATCATTATGAATGAATAACAGCTATGCTAAAATCCCTAACAGCACATTTTTCTTGAGCTGTCACTAGGAAAAATCATCAACATTATTTTATTTGTCTTCAAAATTTCTACCTTACTGAATTCTTATTATTAACTAGTAAAGTACTAACAATTTGAGTTAAATGCCATAGGCAACTCGAAGTCATTTGTATCTATTGTATATCTCAATGACAGGGGTGTCAACAACCTTGATTTCTTCACTGTACCTATAGAGCAACGATAACAATCTATATGTTTCACTTAAAGGCACTTGCAGATTTTTTCATTCTTCAACAAACTATAAGTAACATGTAAGGTCTTCTCATTTATTCATAACTTTCTTTCACATCGCATGAACAATCTCATTTAAGACCATGGAGAATCTATTGCTAGAATAGATACTAGAATAGGTAATTATTCTTAAAGTACAGATTGCGGTCACAAGCAGACTTAAAGTAAATGGTGTGTATGCATAGGCAGGAGATTGAGGACAAGTTTTAGGTTATGAGTTTCTTCATGTGAGTTTTAAAATTTAGTGCAGGATTTTCTCTCTGTGGGTAAAAGTCTGTTGCTTTTGTAACCTTAGTTTGTTTATTTATTTTAGTTCTCCTCCAGAGAGTGCAATGACATATCATCTCCAGTCTGGTTTCTCAAAATGAAAGTAGATTTATTTAGTCTTTTTCATTAGAACACTTCGTGTTATCTATAGTTAATATTATCTTTAAGGTACAGAAGGATTTCTATTTTATTTTTGTTTTCTGGATTCAATTTTAGTTGGCTTTTCTTGAAATACAGTCAGTAAATGTCTTGGGAATCCAAAGCAAATTGGAAGAAAATCAAAGAAATAGACATGTTTTCTTTTCTGAAGCAAACTTTGCAAACTTCTGGAAATCTATTTATCTACACAGGGACGTAGAAAGATAGACATATATGCACACATCCCCATAAATTCTCTGTAACATATATTATGATAACATCACAAATATGTAGGCCAAAAGAGACACTGTATTCCTCAAGATTTACATTTCAGAGTCCTAATTGCACCATTTACAAGCTGTGTGAGCATCAAAGAGTTACTCTATTCCTCAGTTTCCCCTTCTGTAAATAGGGACTCTGTTGCTACTTATGGAATGATAGGAAATTGAATAAAATAGGAGTGAAGCAGCTAGTGTACTGTTTGAATATAATAACTCTTCTCTCAGTTACGATTATTATACATAATCTTTATGTGAGATGAGAGGAATATAGGTTCAAAGGTAATGCCAGTTACTTTAGATTAGCCATGGGAGAAATCAAGTAGGAAGCACATTCAGATTTTGATTCTCAAGCACTAGAATAGGACACATCCTTCTTCTGAGCAAAAGTTGAATGAGGCATGGTATAAATTACTCCACCAGTATCCTAAATACCTACCTAAGGCATATGCAACAGGCCCTGAGGTGACCGCTAAAAAGAATCCTTGGGGTTACCAGCATACCCCAAACTTTAATCTCATTTTCCAAAATCCCTTAGCTCATCCAAGGGTTCAAATGCTAAGGGCTTCACAAATCTCATCTCTGACAGGTTTAATTCAAATACACATGTCTACTAACACCATCCTTCTAGATAGCCTCTCCAGGAAAATGCTTCATGAATCCTTTTTCTCCCTACCATCTTTTTTTTTTTTTTAATGCTTATTTATTTCTGAGAAAGAGAGAGGGACAGAGAGAGAATGTAAGTGGGAGAGGGACAGAGAGAAAGGAAGACACAGAATCTGAAACAGGCTCCAGGCTCTGAGCTGTTAGCACAAAGCCTGACGCAGGCTCGAACTCACTGACTGTGAGATCGTGACCTGAGCCGAAGTCAAACGCTTAAGCTTAATCAACTGAGTGACCCAGGCACCCCACCTCCCTTCCATCTTAAGCCAGCTTCCTTTGCACGTGTTTATTGTGTACTTCTGTAGCAACCTAGTTTTTATGAAACAGCACCTGTTACCGTGCACTGTGTATCTCAACTTACATTTTGTTTCTTCAATAAACTGTAATCCCTTGAAGCCAAGGATAATATTTTGTCATCAGAGTGCATACCTAGCACATAATTAATTCTTAATAGTTGCGTAAAAAATGGTGTCTCCACTTTCTCGTCATTTAAATTGGTATTACATTCCTCTATGAATGCTAAGATCCCTTAGTTTTAACATCTTAATAAGATACTAGTCACAGTCATAATAATATCTTGAATTAATGTAGACATTCTTTTGGTTTTACTTTCCAAAAATGCAGTCACAGCTAAATTCTGTGCTCCTGCAACATGGCTTATTAATGAAAAGTAGAAAAAAAATCTCTAGAAGATTTAAGAAAACTGGGGACACATTAGAAACTTGTAAATTACTTTCTGTCTCAGATTCTAAGAACATGTATTTTATTACTTTAACACTGCTGATATTTGAAGCTAATTCTGCAGATATGGATGATATACATGACATCATTTTCTGTATTATCTCCTGAAAACACAAAATGTCCCTTGGTTTCCAGAAGCAGACTAAGGGAAATTGCACTAATTATCCTAAATGGTAAGTACTTGTTTCTCATTTATTGAGTTTGCTTCATGTTACATATGTTATATTTGGAATAAAGGCAAGAATTTAACTTGGAGGCATGTTTGTGATTGATACAAAAATAGAAGTTCACATTAGCATTCTGAATATTTTTAAACCTTACTGTGTACAGAAAATTCTTCCCAGATAAACAGAAAATATATATTTTTTTAAAGTTTATTTATTTTGTGAGGGAGTGTCAGAGAGAGGAGGGAAAGAATCCCAAGCAGGCCCATACTGTCAGTGTGGAGCCCGATGTAGGGCTCGAACTTACAACCCATGAGATCATGACCTGAGCAAAAGTCAAGAGTTTGATGCTTAACTGACTGAGCCCTCCAGGCACCTCGAAATAGAAAGTATTCTTCCTCAGACATTATATCAAATGTTTACAAGTAATATCAATGTGTTTATTTAAATTCTATATTCTGTAAAATATTTAAATATGTTATATTACATACATGTCTCCCTATATATGTAATAAGTGTGTCCTAATATTGTGGAAATAGTAGGATTGGCCCAAATAATTGTAAAGTGTGTTTTTAATAATCCAGAGCAGGACTGTCCACTAGAAATGTAATGAGAGCCATAAATAATTTTAAATTTTCTGGAGGCACATTTTAAAAAGTGAAAATAATCAAGTGGAATAATACATTATTAATTCAATATGTGAATATTAAAAAATATTTATGTATATCATAAATTGCATTTTTCATACTAACTAGGTGAAATCTAGTGCATCTTATCCTTTCACTACATCTCAATTCAGACAAGCCCCATTTCAAATGTTTAAAACTACATGTAGCTGGGGGCTACCATGTTGGACCATGTAATTCTATAACACAATACTATATATACTATATATATCAATATAGTAGCGTTGCACAATATATTTTCCAAATATCTATCAACTACCTGTCTACATACTAAAGTATATACAGTGGAAGCATTTAAAAGTGACATTAAGAAACTATATTTTCAGAAGGAAGTGTCATCAGTGACACTGGGAATTTTAAGATTTCCAAGTGGATTTTCTTTATAGAAACATCCAAGGTAAATGAGAACACACTAATCTATTAAATATTAAAGTAATAATACTTATAATTAAGGTTGTAATATAACTTATTTTGAGATTTATAGTTTTGACCCTTTACTGTATTTTTACAAAATCATCAAACCCTTCTATAATATGTGAAATTCACACTGGATGAACATGTGGGAATATGATATCCAGATACAACTATCATCTGTCATCCCACTGACTGGTTTGGTTGATTTAATTATGTCTTTGGAAAAGCTGACATTCTTTTCCTCTCATTGGCTCAAGGAAAATACTTGCTTAAGGGGAAAATACTTTACACTTAAAATGGGAAATATGTTTTTACTCAAATATATAATATCAAGTTTTTACATAAAATAATACTGTGGGTTTTTTAAGGTATTTAAATATGTTACAAAATTCAGAAGAGTTACTAGCTTCATGCTGAAGACAGTGTTTATTCAAATGTCATAAAACACACTGATAAATCTATAAACACTAAAATGATTCATGTATTAAGAAGTACTGTCCAGTTCAGGAGCTGTTAGCCACACGTGCCTAATTTTAGATGTGGCTAATGTGACTGATGACCTGGTTTTTTACTTTAAGCAACTTGAATGCAATTTTCTCTAGCTCTATTGAGGTGTAGTTGACATAATAACATTATGTAACTTTAAGATATACAGTGTCAGGATTTAATACATATACATAATGCAAAATTATGATCACAATATTGTTAGCTTATGCCTTTATCACCTCACATAATTAGCATTGTATTTATTCTTTTGTGGTGAGAACATTTAAGATCTACTCTCAGTAACTTTCAAGTGTATAATACAGTATGATTAACCAGAGTCACCATACTGTACATTATATCCCCAGAACTTAATTCATTTTATAACAGGAAGTTTGTACCCTTTGACCAACATCTTCCCAATTCCACAACCCCCTTCTCCTAGCAACCACCATTCTGTTTCTGTGAGTTCAGATTCTACATATAGGTAATATCATACAGTATTTGTCTTTTTCTATTTGTTTGTCTATTTCTGTTTGGATTTTTGTTTGTTGGCTATTCAATTTTAAGACTATTTTCTAAAATACTTTGGATATTAACCCCCTTATCAGATAGATGTTTTGCAAATATTTTTATTTAAATTTTAAAATGGATCCTCCACTCACTTGATTGTTGGAAAACTTTTAAATATTTGAGAAACAACTTTGGCATATGACTCTACTTTGTCACTGCTGATTTTATGAACTCTAAGTATGGATCAAATATTTCCAATGAAGATTTCATGAACAAATTAAGTTGTGTTATAAGTGTAAAATGCACATTTAGTACAATACAAATTATTTATTAGCTCATTAATAATTTTTTTAAAGTTTGTTTATTTTTGAGAGAGAGAAAGAGAGAGACCAGGGGAGGGGCAGTGAGAAAGGGAGACAGGATCTGAATCAGACTCTGTGCTGACAACAGAGACCCTAACATGTGGGTCTGGAACTCATGAACCGTGAGACCATGACCTGAGCCGAAGTCAACTCAACTGACTGAGCCACCCAAGCACCTCTCATTAATAATTTTTTTATTAATTACATTTTTATTGTTGATGATATCTTGGATATGTTGGATTAAATATAGTGTTCTTAAAATTATTTTTTCTGGTTCCTCTGTTTAATGTGGCTTCTAAGATAGTTAAAATGATATGTGGCTTACATAATAGTTCTGTTGGATAGCAAGTGTATCACCATCCTTTCTGTAGATACTCATTATCTTAACAAACTGTGATTGAGTTCATGAAGGGAAAGGTGTTTTCTCCAAGACAGAATCATCTTCAAAGGACACTAATTTAGGGCACTGTTATGTGTTAAACTATTCAGTAAAATGGAGACATGAAAGAAGTCAATTCATGTAATGTCATGTTTATAAAATAGTGTCATATAATTAACATAAGGAAAAATCAGGTTATAGTTAATGTCTACTAATTACAACAGTTAAGCAATAAAATCGAAAGTCACTGCTTACCGTTGTAGCCTTAATTAGAAAAGCAAATAAGGAATAATGTATCATCAATCAACAATAATGTATCATCCACAGCTATTGTTAAAGTGCTTCATGCCTATTTATCTTTTATTTCAAAGCAAGTAACTATTTTAATCATAGCATATAGGGGCACCTGGGTGGTTCAGTCAGCTGAGCATTGGACTTTGGCTCAGGTTATTATCTCACAGTTCGTGGGTTTGAGCCCCACATTGGGCTCTGTGCTGACAGCTCAGAGACTGGAGCCTATTTTGGATTCTGTGTCTCCGTCTTTCTGCCCCTCCCCTGCTGTGCTCTCTCTCTCAAAAATAAATAAACTTAAAATATAAAATATAGCAGATAGTTCACAACATGTAGCCACATAGGTTGATAATGATACCTCGATGCCAAACACAATGTAAGAAATATTGCTGCAAGTGGGTAGATGCCAGGCAGCCAGCCTCCAGCTGCTTCTTACCCTTGGATCTATCACAGCACTCATGCCAAGGCAAAACCACTCTGGGCCCAGACAATGAATGTCCAATGTGGTACTTGCCACTACAGATATTCTTTGCTTTGGGCCCTTGCTAAGACTTCCTCAAAGTTGTACTGCAGTCTGGGCCCCCAAACCTTCCTCTCTCTTCTCCTTTCATAAGAGTCAAGCTTGCCCCATGGTCTGAATGTTCCCTTGCCCCATGGTCTGAATGTTCCCTCACCTACTCCTTCCTTATCGCCCCTCTTCTGTTCCTAGGCCTTCTATCAGTAAGTGTCTTGAACGTTGAGTTCCATCCTGATGTCTGCCTCTTAAAGACCTTGAACTGATAAATAAGGTTATAAGGGAAACTACTTATATCATAATTAATTATTTTATAATATTTTTACATACTAAGAGTGCAGTATCATTTATGTAACATAACTCTATTCTCAACTTTTTTTTTTTTAAATGTTTTATTTATTTCTAGGAGAGAGAGAGAGACAGCGTGAGCAGGGGAGGGTCAGAGAGAGAGGGAGTCACAGACTCTGAAACAGGCTCCAGGCTCTGAGCTGGCAGTCAGCACAGAGCCCGACGCGGGGCTCGAACCCACGAACCGTGAGATCACGACCTGAGCGAAAGTCGGACGCTTAACCGACTAAGCCACCCGGGTGCTCCTATTCTCAACTTTTGCCATTTAGGATTTCTTGCATATTTATATGGAATATATGATTGAAAGTAGAAAATATTACATTTCTTATAGGCTACAGTTTATTTACTTTGTATCCAATCTCTGTCCAAATGCTATTTCATTATCTATGCCTCAATACAGTAGTTTCATATTGTTTTACTTTTATTTATTTTTCTGGTTTTGTCTTAGGGGCTTTGGCGATACATCTTCAGATATGGCAGTTGTGGAAAAAAGTAGATAAGACAAGAGCAAGAGGACCTTAGTAAGACAGTTTCCATACTCCCTTTTCCAGTCCAACCAAAGTGGCTCCTCTTTATAAAATTCATAAACTTGAATTTGAGGAAAGGTTTCATTTGAGGTGTGTAGGTGCTAAGAAATAAATGAATAAAAACTCTGCCAAATTGATCTGAATTTTACATATTTAATAAATACGTAAGGTTGGTCTTTACTTTCTTAAGCCACAATACTAAGATGTCAAACCTACAAACACAATTTAATTCCATTATGATTTGATTCATGGAAGACTATATAATTATATCCATTGTCTTTTGGCCTGAAAATGAAACATTCTCATCATTAGGATGAAAGTGTGCTCATAAGTGCTGCATAATGTACAACCAGAAGAAAACTTTTTCCATATTTGAAAGGAGTGAAAGAAATAATTTCAGTGTTGCTTGACAAGATTTTAAAATCATTGCATATTTTTTTCTTAGATGGCAGTGTGGCAGTTTAACAATACCAAAAAACAAAGCATTAGCCCAGGGAAAAGTGACTTTTCATTGAGTTTAATTAAAATTCAAATCCTGGCTAAACATAGAGATGCAGAAAGCAACTTCGTATTTGATACACACATCTGAAATTTACTTTGAACTTAATTTTTTTGTGAGAATTTCAATCCATTTAGAAATCTATGTAGTTAATTTACTGGAAACATAATGAGCAGAGGGGCATCTTGGTGAGGGCCTTATTCATACACAGAATGCATATGCAACTTCTAAGTACATTATTACAAAACTGTAAAAGTTTATACAGTAGCTTTTTGGTATTATAAAGATATCAGCCAACAGTGATTCATACTTAGTAGATCAAAAATGACCTAAAACAAGAAAAAGAGAAAATAAAAGATTACAATATTCAGTAAAATAAGACGAAGCACATTTATTAATGACTCTTTACTTTGTGGTATATGTATATCAAGTGGCTAATTGCTCAATGTGAAAACTTTCCATTCTTTATCCAAGAGATAATTTTTCAATTTTCATATGATCCCCTGTTTACTATTTATAGCCACTGCCTGATAATGCAGAACTTCTTGTCTAGTTATCTGCAACAGAGAATCATACACCATTAAAAAAAAAAAAAAAGGAAAGGAAGAAAGAAAGAAAAGGAAGAGGGAGACAAAAAAAAAAAAAAAAAAAGCAGCTATTAGAATGTAACAGGTACCTGGGAGAAGGAACAGAAAGTGTATATGCCATAGACCTGGCCATTGTGAGGTAGATGCTGTCAAAGTCACCAAGTGATAATAAGAATGAATGAATTAGGGGCTCCTGAGTGGCTGAGTCAGTTAAACATCAGCTCTTGATTTCAGCTCAGTGCATGATCTCAAGGTTGGTGGAGATTGAGCCCCGTGGGCTCTGTGCTGAGCATGAAGCCTGCATGGAATCCTCTTTCTCCTTCTCTCTCTACTCCTCTCCCACTCAACGTTTCTCAAAATCAATAAATAAACATTTAAAAAAAGAATGAATGAATCAGGAGCAACCGTCATTAAAAGGAATGAGCAAATATGGCATATAAGTACAGGAAATACTCTTTAGCCATAATACTAATCAAATAAATGTAATTTAAAAGAACACTGCAACAACATTATATCTTTTCAGATTAGCAAACTTCACATTAATAAGTAAAGGCGTGAAGTTGTTAATCTGAATACATTACTATTGATTGCCTAGATTTGGATACCATTTCTGAAGGACATTTGAAAATTGGTATTAAAATTTTTTAAATCAATCAATGCTACAATTTTATTTCTTGGAATGTATCTCTTACTGTAAGAAAAAATGGCTCAAATGCATAAATGCAAAGATATTCATGTGACACCTGCTTGATAGGAAACACTCTGTACAATTTAAAGTTCCAAGAAAAGGGTCAGAATTTGGAGCACTGAATTTGGCTTTCCTCCTGGCATGTACTTTCTTCCAGAATGCCCTGATTCTTTTGTATTACTTCTGCAATTGTGTTCTTTCCTTTTCCTCCCATTCACCATATAATACACTCTAATATGACTTCTGGTTTCACAACCTTCCTAAAACAGACCTATTGCCTTTATTAATAGCTAATATTTCTCATTTAAAGAGTTATACCAACCTCATTTGTGTATTCTGACTGTTACTTTTCTCTCTTGCCTCTTCTCAACCATCCCCAACAGCCTTATATTAGTCTGGTGCTCCTTCCCACCATCCACTCCAGCTTAATGTGGTTAAGAATTCTCTTTTATATCTAGACGTGTTTGGTTCTAACTTTGACTTACATAGCTCTAACATGCTAGTATTTCCCAATGGACTTCAGGTAAAGCACAACATCCTTACACTGATTGGCAGAACCCCTTCTTATAGCATGAACCTTTCCAGCTTCTCAGTGTCTTCCAGTAGCTTTCTTTTTCTCTCCCATACTGGCCACCCATCAGTTTCTGGAACATGCCTTTGTTCTCATCAACATGGAGCTCTTGCATGCACTTATTCCTTCCTCAAGAAGATTAATTTTAGGACACCTACTTAATTTGTGACCTTTTTCTTTTGCTTTAGACAGCAGCTAAATTCCTATTTATTTTGGACACATTTCCTGATCCTCCAAACTAGGTCATTTTTCTGTTACACTTTGATAGAATCATGCTTTCTGCTCCCCTTTGCCCTGCCTTTTGTAGGATGTAGCTCACTTCATAACTTTACAATAAGCCATGCAGTCGTTTGATTAACATCTATTTAAATTGTATTTTTAAAATTTTGTCTATAGTAAGATTTTATTCACGTGATTATTTTATTTAAATCTAATGAAAATACAATTTCTGTGAGAATTCATACTTTGTTTTTATTCAGCATTTTATTGCTAGTGCCAAACAGCCTTCCTTAGTTATAAGCTATGAACTTTGTCTTACAAATAACTACTTTTATTTGTAATCAAAATGAACTACTTTTGATGCTTTCTTTTGGTAAACTGGAAATATGCTCAGTTTTCAATATAAGGATTGTTGTAATTTATTGCCATGATTATAGTGTAGGCACTAGTAGAAAGAACATTGAGATTTATGTAAAAATTGATAATTTTGTAGTTTTCTTCCAATTTTCTACATCCTAACTAAACCTAGTCTTTCTTTGGTCATTTCTTGGCTAAGAAGATAAAAACTTAACCAAACTTGATGGTGTTATTCCTTACCAATATTATCAAGATTTCCTTAAGGAATAAGAAACTAATAATGTGGAATACATTCTAGAAAAAGAATTTTAAAAAGAAAAGAGAAGTGACTTGTAGAAAAAAATCTCATTCCAGGAAGCAAAACTATTAAAGAAAGAAAAAGGATGAAGCAAAACACGTGCATGCACATGAACGTGTGCACACACAAACACATACTTGCACACCCTAGATGTTCACTTTTGTTAGTGTGTGCATATGTGTGCACATGCACATATGCATGCATGTGTTTTGCTTTGTCTTTTTTCTTTCTTTCATAATATTGCTTCCTGGAATGAGACTTTTTCTAGAAATCACTTCTCTTTTCTCTTTTTTTTTTAATGTTGTTGTTTATCTTTTACTCTTGTGATACAATTAAAAACCAACTATATAAGGAGGAGAAACACTTTCAGGGTGTAGAGATGTCTTCAAAAGAGAGACAAATGGAAAACGGATTTGTTTTCATGAGTTTCAAATGGTTGGGGAATATGATTAAAGTGCAGACTTGTTAGAATGTACATTTACAGATAATTTAAAGTATGTTCACATTAACAGCATTAGCCTTATCAGAATTTTAGTGCTTAGGGCTTCCTTTGATTTTCTGAATTCTAACAAGAATAAATTATATTTCCATTTGATCACTAGCTTGGGCACAAAGATTTTAAAACTAATCTTCTTTGACATCATCACACACTCAGAAATTTTGAATCAGCTCTTGGGTGAAAATGATTATCCAAGCTAGAGTCCCCATATGCAAGTCTTCATTGTTGTTCAACCTGTCAAAAATATTTAATAAAACCTTTTAGAAATAGCTAACCACATATGTAAAGAGAACCTAACAATGCTTAGTACTTATAACATCTGAATGTTTATGGATATATTTAAAAAAAAAACCTCCTACTAAATATGTTGCCTGTATAGGGAGATTTTAAGTTACGCAGTTAGACTTTATAAGCAGATGGGATCACAGTCGCTTCTGTTTCAGGACACCGTGTCATTCTGAATGCGGCACTGTGCTACAGCAGTTTCTTCCCACTAGCCTATTCATGCCAGTCATTCACCTTCTGGTACATTGGGGTGTCATTAGCTTGTAACTGCCTGACCTTGTGTTGGGCACAAGTCGACAGGTAGTTCATAACCCTTTGCTGTCAGAATTAGCATTCATGATACTCCTTAAACTGTGGTGCAAATTTAGAGTTCGTTATTAAACGATGCATATGTTACTACACTTATAACTGATTTAGTCTAGTTATTTTTAGCTTGACCTTTTCTGTATTCATCAAATCAGTTTTGAAACAGACATTGAGGTACCCTTTACAGTTCGTTATAAAAATTTCTATGACTGATATTTTAGATGGAGTTTTCCAGATTCTCAGTGGCTCCATAATAAATGTTAGACTTCAATGTTAGTTTAAATAAAAGTGAAGTAAGCATGGATCTCCAGGATAATAATGATCCTGTTTCTCAACCCTGGAACAGTTTCACTCTCCAAGTATAACTAGATTTGAAAGAATACACCTTCCCTTAGGTATTAAATATGACAAAAGTAAGACTAAGAAGAACAATTTATGTTATGGATTATTATAAATTATTAATTCTTTTCTGACTCTTTCTACACTTCCCTCATTAAGCTAACATTGAAAAATATCAAACCCAAAGAGATAAGTAATATTCAGCACAAGATACTACAAGTTTTCTTCATAACTACAGTAAAACCACATCTTAATATTTTAATTGGGAATTTCAAAAAGATGATTCTTAGAAATTATTCCTGGAGCAAGAAAACAAGAGTGCAAGGAACTTTGTTTCAATCCAATGGAGTCTAAGACCCATAGGCATAAAACCCAATGACACAGGAGAAGGGCTCCCACATATACAGTAGAGAGAGACATTTAAATATAATAAAGGAGGAGATATAAAGCTTAAAGGGTGCCCTTGGTCTTCCCTTATCTTTAGTAAAATTTATTACTGATGCTATAGGAAAAATGCAGAATTTTGCACTGCTTCCCTACTTTACAAATTGTATGGATTTACACAAGCTTAGTGTTAGGTCATATGTAATAGAAATTGTATGCAACTAATTATCTCAGTATCTTTTCCCTTGTTTTACTATTTTTCTATAGCAATTTAAATATTATTATGTGGATTTTAAGCCTATTATTAAATGAAACTGAAGGTGATATTTGTAGCCTAGGGAAATTCAGATAGCTCTGGCAAGTATTTTCAGAGGCTGAAGGTAAATTCTTTAAGAAATAAGCAGATGGAAAGAATATTTCAAAAGATGGCTTTTCCTGTATTATCCTAATGACTCGATCTCAGTGCCGGCTCACTGAAGTAGGATTCTAAGAGAAATGTTACTAAGAGATCAGTATCAGGCCTTTGCTGCTTCTTCACTCACAAAGTAAGCAGTCAATGATGGAATATCCGTTTTTAAACTTGCAATTCAGATAATGTATTGTCCATTAAGTTGGACACATACACATAAAAGGGGCTCGCCTATTCCTTATCAGTTCAGATGCTTTAAAAGACACTGAGTTGGGGGCTTGTGTGGCTCAGTCGGTTAAGAATCTGACTCTTGATTTCTGACCAGGTCATGATCTCACGGTTTGTGAGTTTAAGCCCCATATCGGGCTATGTGCTAGCAGTGTAGTGCAGATCTGCTTGGGATTCTCTCTTTCTCTTTCTCTCTCAAAATAAATAAATGCAATTAAAATAAAGACACTGAGTTTGGAAAATGAGTAGCAGTGAAACAATAAAACTGAGCTTCTCCTGTGAATCTGATTTGAGAGGGTGAAAAAGTTAATCATAGAAGTGGTTTAAATCATCCGGCTCTTATGAGCATTGCACTACATTCTACGTGTCCGTTTCTCTTTGCAATGCTCAGTGTCTACTATTTCTTTTTTCCCTTATTCATTCATGATACAAAGTTTCACAACCTTATAAACACTGAAATCTAACAGGCATAGGTCCGCTCTTCAAAATGCTGCACATTTGCAATTGTTGTATTTACTTACCCTTTTGGGAAGGTCATGTTCACTTCAAGCTCTTAGTCCTTTTAATGTCCCTTTGAACAGAAATTATGTTCTGCCATAACTCAAGAATTTATAGGGTTCACTGAGAATTGGCTTAGGGTTATAATAAGCCATTTCACCCTAACTTTCAAGAGACTCAAAAACAGCGTCTTACATGTCAGCTAGGTACAGTGCTGACAAAATAGGGTAGTTCAAGTACCAAAAAGATAAGGTGCATTGTACAATTAACATACTGAAAACAAGTATGTCCGAGATGATTATTTAGGGAACTAATGTTTTCATAATTACATTAGAGTTAGAGATTTGTCTAAACTGATATTAAACTTCTCCATGCCTAATCTATACTTCTAGCCTATGATGACATTATGAAATATGTTTCTTGAATATGTGTGAATAAAGTCAAAATATTCTATCCAAATATTAAGAATTATAAATGGTTTATTTTGTATAGATGCCTTATATTCTCCTTTTCCCTCCACTTACATTACCTACAAATTACGTTGTATAGTGATGGTTAATTTGCATACTGATATATGTATTAAAATTTCATATTAAAATATATTGAACCATGTTTTGATATAAAATTGGCATTTTATATTGGCAGAGAGACTCCTAAAAACTCAAGCATTCCCTGTGTACACAAAGCTTTAGAAAATTAATATTCACCAGCTTTGTTTATTTCAGAAATGATGGCTAAGTTTGCCAGATTCCTAGCAGTTTAAAATTTTTTCTGTTATTCACTTGATATATGAGAATGATCCTGCATTTAAAATATAATCTTGAACACCCATGTTCATTGTAGCATTCACAATAGCCAAAATGTGGAAGCAAGCTAAGTGTCCACTAATAGATAAAGGAATTGTAATACACACACACACACACACACACACATATAATATTATTCAGCCTTATAAAAAAGGAAACCCTGTCACATACTACAACATGGATGAAACTTGGGGATATTATGCTAAATGAAATAAGCTAATCACAAAAATCTATTTTAACTTTTATAATAAATTATCACGTTAATAAGTTAAATTAATCTGGCTCATTTACTCTATTTAGTTTCTATGAGAAATAGATTAATTGAAATATCAAATTGCAAAAGTATGGCATAATATCAAAATGTGATCCTGGCCTAGTAAATGAGATCTTTGCCAAACTTATCCAAATGTCATCTCTCTCTCTCTCTCTCGCACACACACACACACACACACACACACACACACACATGCTTGTTTTTACCTTATTTACATCTTCTAACTAGAAATTTTCTCCCAAACACCATTATCTTTGATTCTTTTCAGATAATCTGATTTCAATCACAAAAATTTTAAATGCAAGAGAATAAATTAGCTAAGTGTTTTAACATTTTAAAATACAAAATAACATATATTTAGATACATAATAAACAAAAAAAAGAATAAATGGCATAGGTGCCTAAGTGTTCAATCGGTTGAATGTCTGGCAATTGATTTTGGCTCAGGTCAGGGTCTCATATTTCATGAGTTTGAGCCCCGTGTCAATGTGGAGCCTACTTGAGAGTCTCATTCTCCTTCTCTCTCTGCTGCTGTGCTTGCTCGCTCACTGATTCTTTCTCTCAGAATAAATAAATAAACTTAAAAAAATAAATTCCAACATTGCAATGATTATTTTAGTTTATATTAGTAGAGTGACATTAATAACAATAATAAATATGCTTATGTTTATTTTTAATACCTTTCTAATTCCTCTTTTCTTAATTTACCATTTGTTGGGTAAAGCAAGTGATGACTTTGCAAAATTTGCAGCATTGTTAGTCTGTATATTTGATGTAGAAAAGAGAAACTTTAAATAAATAATGGGTATTAATTCAGAGGTGAATATTGCAAAATGTGTATTTTTATTAGATCTATAACCATGGCTAAGTTATAACCATTATAATCCTCCCCACTTCTCAGATTAAAAATGCAATAATGCTAAACTTACAAGATTTTTAAAATGAGATCCTAATTATATGTCTAACATGAAATTTGATTTTGTTTATTTAATTTCCAAATGTGAATATTTGATTTGATTTGAAATTCAGAGCACAGTTGCTCATAAAATGCAGAATAAATATTGCTGCTTTTCATTTCAGATTTCCACATAGGTAAAAGATGATAAAAATATTAACATTATAAACTATATAAATCACTAAGGAAAACCTACTGCTTTGGAAATCATTTCCAATCCATACACAGGACACTAGATCTGTTTGTCTGTTTATATATTTTTTATTTGTAGAAGTTCTAGGTAAAACACTATGTACATGCTGTGGTAGTAAGTAGTTATGAATATTAATAAATCATTAATTCTATAGTTTATGAAAACAAGACTTCTTAATCAAATTCTTATTTCAAATTTAATAATTATTTAACTCAAAAAAATAAAAATAAAACAAAAGACCCCAGATTCTGATTCCTAAGATATCCCTTTCTTCATGCAGATTGTTGCTAAGTAAAGGGTTTTGTGAGTCAAGAGCAAGCTGTACATGAAATTGCAATTATGACCATGAATCAATTTACCAGGTCATTAAGTCTAATAATCACAGCTTCACTTATTATTATTATCATATAATTATTAATATTATTCTTTAATAATGATAAATATTATCATTAATAATGCTAGGCAATGTAATAGAATGTGAGTTATGATATAGCCCTTTACCAATTTGAAATAATTTGCAGAATGCTAAGGATGGTGAAATGGACAGAATCTGGGTCCAGCATCTGGGTGACTCAGCTGGATAAGCATCTGACTCTTGATTTTGGCTCAGGTCATGATCTCACAGTTTGTGGCATTGAGCCCTGAGTCGGGCTCTGCACTGATAGCATGGAGCCTGCTTGGGATTCTCTCTCCCCACCCTCTCTCTCTGCCCCTCCCCCATTTGTTCTCTCTCTCTCTCTCACACACACACACAGTAAAAAAACAAACAAACATATAAAAATGTGAAGAAATAAAAGTTTCTTTAAAAAAAAGAACCTGGGTCACTGAATGTAGGTATACTTAGGTCACTAGATCCTTACCAGAATGCCTATTCTCAGACTTCTTGTCACATATGAAAACACACGATAAACTGTACTTCCCTTTGGTATTCCGTATTTGAAAAATGTCTACTTCAGGGGCACCTGGGTGGCTTAGTCGGTTAAGCGTCCGACTTTCGCTTAGGTCATGATCTCGCGATTCGTGGGTTTGAGCCCCGCGTCGGGCTCTGTGCTGACTGCCAGCTCAGAGCCTGGAGCTTGTTTCAGAGTCTGTGACTCCCTGTCTCTCTGACCCTCCCCTGCTCACGCTCTCTCTCTCTCTCTCTCTCCTAGAAATAAATAAAACATTAAAAAAATTTTTTTAAAAAGAAAAGAAAAATGTCTACTTCTACTCTACTTCTACTTCAAAAATTTATTTTCTGTATTCAAAAAGTATATCAGTTAGAAATTGCAAAACAAACAAACAAAAACCCTTAAATTCAATGGCTAAAAAAAAAAAATCATTGGAGGATATGGGTAGCTCTGCGGGTTAAGCATTCAACTTTGGCTCAGGTCATGATCTCACAGTTGGTGAGTTCAATCCCTGCATCAGGCTGTCTGCTGTCAATGGGGAGCCTGTTTTAGATCCTCTGTCTCTCTATCTCTGCCTCTCCCTCACTCATGTGTACATGTGCACATGCTTGCTCTCTCTCTCTCTCACATCTGCAGATTTACATGCAGCTGGCTGATATAGCCTAGCTACCCTGGTGGCTCTGTTGATCTCAACTAAACTTACTTCTGCTTCTAGGGCTGTCTGTCCTCAGCCAGCTTTCTCGTGTTCTTCCACGAAGATGGTAGAAACTGTAAAAGAACAATTGTGCAAGCACATTTCAAATATCTCCTTGTGACAGGTCTATTAACGTCCCATTTGTGTTACAGAAAATCATAAGCTTAATCCATCATCAAAGAAGTGGGGAAGTTTCATATCCCATGGAATTGAGGGAGAGAAAGTGAACATTTCTGAGAAATAACCTAATCCTTCTTTAGAGTTTTTACGTTAAGATAAGAAGTGGTTAAACTCCTAACATGTAGGCAATGAAGAGAGCTTCTGAGCTTCAGTTATTTCCAAAAAGATCTCTGCTCTAGCTTCCATACATCTCAGAGTAAAGAAGGGGCCCCAAACAATTGTGTGATCTTAGCCAAAACTCCTTACCACTCCCTTTAACCGGCCAATGGTCATTTATCTATCTATGATGATCATTTTGCCCTTTGTTGGAAGATTATCCATAACCCTTTTGCACTGCTAAACATCTTGTGAGTAGAAGCACTGATAGTGTTTGTTATAAACTATCCTTACAAGATTGCTTACATGGCAAACAGTCTTGAACAATGGAAATGATTACTTCTTAGAGCAGAAAGCAGATCCATTTATTGTTCAGCATAGAGTTCAATGTAATGTCTTTTCCTGAGCAAAGACCAGACAGGTTACCCTGTAGCCAAATATAAAACGTTTGGTCTCCTTAAGCCTGGTATTACTTATCTGTGATAGGGACATATTGCATGCATGGCTGCCCCCAGATCACTCTTTATCATTCCCAGGGACTTCCAGGACATGAAGTTCATGCTGCTTATGGTACTGTGAGTAATGAAGTCCTTTGTTTCTGACAGACATCCCTTTGGCCAGCATCTACAGAACCGTGGCAGTCTAACTTGTAAGGTTGGAAGCTGGGTAAAAGCTCAGAGCCTTCATGTTTCACGCTGCCTTTTTTCTTGGTTGATATCAAATACCAAGGTAAACTAGGACTCATGGGATCTTCCTAATTCTCACCTCCTCAGCTCTGTCCATACCTTTTGCTAATCCATTTCTCATTCCCTCTGAGCTCTTAAAGCACTTCTCCTGTGCCCTTAGAAACACTCCCAGCCAATAACAAAATTCTTTATACTCTGAACTCCTTCTCTGTGCCCTTTACTCTCTTATTCTTTTACCCCTACCTTGAGGATGCTGATGGTCTCAAGTGGGAACTGAGTTTTCCTCCCACAGCATAGAGCTAGAAGTAGGGTAGAGAATCCTTTCCTCATTGCTTCCCCTTTCTAGCCCAGAAAAAAACAAAAAATCAGCCTTGAATCTCAAGTCATCAAATAAAATCAGTTGCTATCCCTCCTTTTAAAAAAAAAACAACCACTTAGCTATCTTTTTTAAAACAAATTAATTAAGATATAATTTTCACACCATAAAATTTTCACATTCCTTTTAAGTGTACAATTCAAGGATTTTTAGTAATCACTTAGTAAATTTTCTGTGTTATGTAACCATTACCATAATCAGGTTTTATTTTTTTAATTTTTTATATTTTTTATATTTTTTGAATGTTTTTTTTTTTGAGAAAGAGAAAAAGAGAGAGAGCCTGAGCATGAGTGGGAGAGGGGAAGAGAGAGAGGGAGACACAGAACTCAAAACAGCTCCAAACTCTGAGTTGTCAGCACAGAGCCTAAAGCCGGGCTGGAACTCACCTACCTCGAGATCACAACCTGAGCCAGAGTCAGAAGTCTAACCGAGGAAGCCACACAGGCACCCCACCGTAATCCAGTTTTAGAACACTTCTATCACTCCAATAAGATCCTTTCTGATGATTAATAGCTAATCTCCTTTCCTATCCCAGCCTTAGTCAACCACTAACCTATTTTCTGTTACTATAGACTTCCATTTTCTAAACATTTCCTATAAATGGAATGATAAAATATGTGATCTTTTCTGTGTGTATTCTTAAAACTAGCATAATGTTCTTCAGGTTTATACATTTTGTAGCATGTCAGTATGCCATTCCTTTTTATTGCCAAATAGTATTCCATTATATAGATGAACTCACTTTCCTGAACAATTCACCAGTTTATGGGCATTTGGTTAAATTTATTGGCTATTATTAGTAATTCTGCTATCTACATTTGCTTTCAAGTCTTTATGCATACATATATATTTTGTATTTCTCTAGTGTAGAAACCTAGGAGTGAAATTACTTATAATATGGTAAATTTATGTTTAATATTAAAAAAAAACACCAAACTCTTTTTCAAAGTGGCTGTATTGTTTTCCATTTTCATAAACACTCCAGTTCTTCATATCAACATGCATTATGATCTGGGTTTTTTTTTTTTAATTATTGAAGTGTAGTTGACATACAGTGTTATATTAGTTTCAGGTATACAACATAGTGATTCCATAGTTCTATACATGACACAGTCCTTACCATAAGTGTTGTCACCATTGTGATAAAAAGTTATTACAATTTTATTGATTGAATTCCCTATGCTGTATTTTGTATCTCCCTGACTTATTCATTTTATAACTGAAAGTTTGCACCTCTTAATTCTCTTCATTTATTTAACGCAGTCCCCTTCCCCCACAACCACCAGTTTCTTCTGTATTTAAGAGTCTGTTTTTCACTCTTTTTCTACTGTAGTCATTTTGGTGGGTGTGAAATGGTATCTCATTGTAGGTTTAGTTACCTAGAAATCTCTGTAGATTTCAGACTCATGCTAATTATAATTTAATTGAAAGCTCTTTCTGTCATTATTCCTGATATTTGTATAACACACAAATATATGTGATCTTTCAGTAACTAGACCTCCTTTTCCCTAACAACTTTCATAGGTGCAGTTCTATGAATCTGACTTTTTTATACCTCTTATCTATCCCAACTTACCCTTTACAGGTCTCCAAAACTAATATTTTTTAATCCACCTCAGCCTTTTTCCTTTGAATGTTTTTTATCCCCTCCATGTACTCCTTTCTGTCCTTAACAAGCCTCAGTCCCACAGTTCATAATTTAATCTGTTTTTCAGTATTAAGTCCCTCATCACAAATATGCTTCCTTTCATACTTCTCCATTTTTATAGTCAGTTCTCTACCTACTCCAAATGTTAACTATTGTTCAAGAAAATCACAGTCTTGTTTACCAGCTTTAGTTTAGTTTAGCTTTAGTTTAGTTTAGTTTAGTTGTTTAGTTATTTTGAGAGAAAGAACAGAAGCATGCTAGTAGGGGAGGGGCAGAAAGAGAGGTGGAGAGAGAGAATCCTAAGCAGGCTTCATGCCAGTAGGACAGTGCAGAGCATAATGGGGTGTTCAAACCCACAAATCATGAGATTAAGACCTGAGCCAAAACCACGAGTCAAATGTTTAACCAACTGAGCCACCTGGGTGCCCTGAGGCTTTATTTTAAGTTACTGACTATTAGCATCAAGTGAGCCCTTAGTGCTGCCAGGGAGACCTCCTACATGTCCCTAGGCTTTCATTAGTCTGCTTTTTTCCTTCTTGCCCTTTCACCTCATAACTCCAACTACCTTCTGCCCCATTCTCACTTCCAGCTGATGATTTCACTTCTGAGAAAAGAAGCAATCACAAATGGTCTTTTTCTCACCATGTATATATAAACCGTATGTTCTGTGTTCCCACCTATTGCCAGGGATGAAAAGTCTGTAGTCTTCTGGAAAAACAACTCCTCCGTTTAAGCACTACCTCCCTCCCCTTTCACAAGGTTACAGCTCCATCCATTTTTCCCTTTCTTCATTATCATTTCACTCCTGTCCTCTTAGATCAATCCCATTGGCATACAATAATGCTATAGATCCCTCTTCAAACACACACACACACACAAAAACAAACAAAAATCTTTCAATCCACATCTTGCTGTAGATATTGCCTTTTTATATAAACTTGCCTTGAAAGAGTAATGCATACTCACTGGTTGTGATTCCTTTCTTTCCTCAACCACTTCACTGAAGCTTTTCCTCTAACTTCTCTTCTGAAAATACACATAATGATCTCCAAGGGACCTACACATTCATTACTAAATCCAATAATCATGTCTTTGTCAGTGGTGTGCTGGTTGATGTTGACAATGACTTTCAGTGTATGAAAAATTCTCTAGTTCTGAGTCTGCTGATTTTCATGGTATAAAACTCTGGCCATGGCCAATTTCAGTCTTCTAACATGATGCTAATGAACATAATGTGAAAAAAAATGCATGCAATTGGCTCTCATTTGCCAGTAGAGTAAGTAGGTTCCACCTCCCAGTGGACAGGTCTTAATGGATGTTGCCTTACCTGCAATACTTCACATATTGAATCATTCAGTACTTTCTCAATTCAATACTGCATACATTTCTGGAAAAGTCCTTTTTTTTTTTTTTTTTTTGGTATTACTCCAATATTGTGGTTTACCTCTTCCCAGGCTTTTGTGTGGAACTGATTTATACTCCTTAATTCTAGGTCTTGGAATTCTCCATTGCTGTATCCTGGTAACTCTTTTCTTTTTCATTTACATGCTAATGTGAAGAACTCATCTAAGGCCTTGAAATTAAATACCCTCTATATATCCAAATATCTTGTCTAGATTTATCTCAAATTGTCTTAATTCATATATCAAATTATAAACTCAGTATTTTCACCTGGATATTTAAAATTAAACATGTCCACTAGTGAATTCTGGGGCTTCTTTACCCAAACCTGCTCAAACCAAGATATTTTCCATTCTTCCAGTTGCTTATTCCAAATATATGAGTGGAATTCTTTTTTTTTTTAATTTTTTTTATTTCTGAGAGAGAGAGAGAGACAGCATGAGCAGGGGAGGGTCAGAGAGAGAGGGAGAGACAGAATCTGAAGCAGGCTCCAGGCTCTGAGCTGGCTGTCAGCACAGAGCCTGACGTGGGGCTCTAACCCACAAACTGTGTGATCATGACCTGAGCTGAAGTCGGATGCTTAACTGACTGAGCCACCCGGGCAGCCCTTGACTCTACTTTTTCTGTCACTCTATATGTCTATCCTGACATCTTTGCTTTCAAACAATATTCAGAATCAACTGCATCTTCGTATCTCCATTACAACCACTTTGCTCCACATCATCATCACACTTTATAGACATTATTTCAATTTGTCTTCCAGTCTCCCTGCTTCTACCCTTTTCTATATAGTCTACAAACACAAACAAACAAATAAAAAAACAGTGTTCTTTTCAATAGTTTGACCTATTGTATCACTGTTCAACTTTAAAATGTTTCATTAGCTCAAAGTTAAGTCTTTACACTGTACTACAAATTTCTATGTAGACAGACCCTCTTGATCTTGATAAAAATTATTTGCCATTACTTTCTCCTTCACTTATGTAGCCCCTGTTATACCAATGCTGAGCTGCTCAAAGCATGTTCTCTTTCCAGTGCCTGAAACGTTTTTCCCTATATACCTACATGGTTAATGCACTCACTTTCTTAAGATGTTTGTTCAAATGTCAAATTCTGAGTGATGCATTCCCTGGCCTCAACTTAAAATTGCCACACATCCTTCCCATAACATGTGTCATCCTCTAATAGAACATGAACACAAGAACATGTTCAACATACATGCACAACACGGATAAAAGACAGATGAATATATAGATAGAAAATATATATATTAAACTTTTTATCTGTCTGAAATTACTGAATTATAAATTCTATAACATCAGTACTTTTTTAATTATTATTTTGTCTACTGATGTATCATGAACATCTAGAAAAGTACCTGGACAGAATAACATTATAGAAGAACTTATAAGAACTTTGTTGAAAAAATGAAAAACATAATTGTGTATCAGAAACTGTGATTAAATAGTACAGTTATGTCATCTTACATGCCTCTCATAAATAAAGATCCTAGGAAAAAGTATTGGAATATAATTCTAGTTCTGCCTTCCTACCCACAAGCACATAATAAAAATGTGGTTCTTGATCTTCCATGACTCTTTATTAATACATTCACCAATCCTGCACAACTGTTTCTTTATGTGCATGTGTGAATTATGGTTTTCTTTTACTGTATATTCTGCAAACATATGAATGAAATATTTTTTTTATCCTGGATGTAATAAGCCAAACTATTAAGCTTAGACTATCTTGTGGTCTAATCCATTTTTATAAAATTCAACACATTCTCCTCCAAAACATCACCCCATACAGGCAAAACTAACTCTATTTTGGATTCAGTAACCCAGAAATTTAACATTGTAATACTGAAACATTGATTGGAATACATACGATATATATCATAGAAGGGTTGATATTTGCTTAAACTTTACATCTTCTAATTCAGAATCCCATCCAAGATATTCTTTATAGTAAAAATAAGAAAATTGTTTGCCCTGGTCCAGCATACCAAGAATTCTTTCTGAGAAGATTACAAATCTGGGGGTAGTTCTAATTTTCATTTCTTTTTAATTGATAGTTATCCTTGAACTTGATCTCATCTTCATTAGTTTCTCTAAATGTATGTTGGAGAGGAATGTGTTGTCAGGAGGTAATGTTCAAGTTTATAAATCCCTACAGCTATATGGATATGGCAGGACTTATGATCTAGCATTGCTTAAAAACTATGGTTCCTTTAATCCAAGGTTAAACAAAGTTTAATGGAAAATATAGATTAGTGTTATTTTCATGGCTCAAAAGTTATGGTTTTTAATTATAATCATTTATACTATTGGAGAAAAATATGGTTTAATAAAAAAATGGGATTTTTCTTTTGTTTGTTTTTATAATCACACATCTTCTTGGAACCTATGTTACTTCCTGAGAGCAAAATGGTCCTTAGAGAAATGAATGGATTCCTTTGAGCTACTACGACAAAACTTTGTAACACTGTTGAGCATTCTCTTAACAGGCCATATAAATAAAGGGGATATTAATACAGGGAAAGGAAATTAATATGGAAGAGAATGGAAAAACACAAGGAGGAAGTATGAATATAAGTAGAGAAAATGGGAATGAGATATAGGACCAACAGATTATGATCTTTGTAATATATTTCTCTCTAATCCTCTCCCTTTTTGAATCTATTTGAATCTGTTTTTTTTTTTTCTGTGCATTGCTTTTGACCATAAGGGAACAGAACAAAATGCATTTCTAAAGAAACTGGCACCAACTAAGTTATATTCTACAAAACCCAAGCTAAATATAAGGACACTAATTTATGGACTTTTACAAAAAATGAGCTTATGTGATTATTGTTTTATTCTGTGCCTGTGAATGAACAAAGATCAGAGAAACATTTATGGTCAATGGTAGTATAAACAAGTGATGCAAAGTGGACTAGACCATACAGATGTGGCTGGAAGTAAATGAAACAAATTAAACATGAGTCCACAGATTATGTTATCCAACAGGGAATGGAGGACTGATTTATTGAAATGTTATGATTTGGCTAATGTTATTAAGCCCAAGTCAACATTTTATATAAGATTATGTTGAAAGTTAAACTGGCTCTTCCTAATTTACTATAATAGAAATTCATTTTAATTAAATTTGGTTGATTCGTTGACTCATCCTCCATCTATCCACTCATTTATTCATTTATTCATTATTAATTAATTCAAAGTATATTCATTAAAAAGCTACTATAAGCCATGTACTTTATATGGGGAGACATGAATGGAAAAGCAAAATGGGTCCTGCCCTAATATAAAGAAAGAAATAAGATTACTTCAAATAGCCATAGAAGTTATGAAGAAATGAATTATGTGTTGAGATAGAGAAAAATGAGAAAGGCATGTCACTTTATTTGGATAGTCTGGGAAACTGTAAGTGCTGGAATTTTCCATACCAGCCTTCTGAGCCAGGACTGTTGGGAGCCATTCTGAGCCCACTAGTCGAGAAAACTCCTTGTGAGGTTAAGGCAGGTTTGCAAGCCTCTTGCCATCAGATGATGACCGATATCCACCCCCACTCAATTATTTCTGCTTGAGCACTAACCCCCAAGATACCTTGTTGATTGGTATTGGGAGGGACTTATGCCCTTATTCTGGCCCTGGTATGATGATTGCACCTTGTGAATGAAATTATTGTGGGAACCTCTTCTTTTGTGATTATAGGAACAGACATTATGTTTCCAATAGGTCCTGTTTTCCTCAATACTTCCCTTGAGCTATAAACAGGCTAATGACCCTTACTCATAAAAGATTGACCTTTATGTGTACAATTCTGATTATATCGTTGTGTTAGTCCAAGAAGTTCATACAGATCAACATGTAAATCAACTAACCAACAATGTTTCTCATTCCCTAGCTATTCAAGAAATCATAGACAAAAAACTAGACACAAGGTAAATGCACTCGAAGAGGCTATCCTGTATATTGGAAATGAACTAAACTCTTTAAAGGTACAGTTGGCTCTCCGGTGCCATAAGGAATATAACTGGACAATTAAGTCTTGCCCAGAGACAAAGAGCCTAACTTAAAGAGAAGGAACAGATAAGGGCAGAACATAAGTTACTACATATACTTTTGCTAACTGATGGTGTAGAGCAGTCCCTTCCTTGAGGCCTACATTCCACAAACACCTTCCCTTACACTGGCAGCTGTGAGGAGGATGGATAAGAGTATCTACAACTTAACCTATGATTTAATCTTAGCGTTATTAAAATGTGTATGTTATCCTGTTTTTCACTAAGAACACCTTGTTATTTTCTTAGTTACTCAACCTCACTATAATTGGGGTAGTTCTGTAAGAATACTTCTATAAAACCTGTTTCTGTACACTTTCCAAAGCATCTTATCACAGAGAACTATCCATTGCAAAAATTCCATTTTCTGATGCCATGCTATTATTTGACCTATAAATAAAGACACCAAAACCGAAAGGACAGAGATGACTGCCTGGTGATCAGAAAGAATCTCGGGACTCTCTCACTGTCTCTCACTGACACTGTCCATTTCTTCAGAGACCCCTGGACCATCTGGAGCTGGACTCCAGGACAGGACCTTTGATAAATGGTAACTGGAAATGTGCCCAAAACAAAACAAAACACCATGAGAAAAGCAATTAAGATCAATATTAATCTAAATGTAACCATTTTTATTATATACCACTTGAAGCTGGATAGAGAGAATTGGCCACCTATATTCAAACTACTTGTGACAACTATACAAAATTATTTAGAACGTTGACTAAAAGATGTAAAATTAGCTTAATGTGTTCCTTAATAGGTTTTGGTAGAATATAAACTCGTAAGTTTTTATAATGCATCATGTATTTCACATAGAGCCCTCATTATAAAAGAAACTGTTGGTAATTTTATTTGTTGCTTGGATTCTAATGTGTCCATGATTTTATCTTTTTAAATCCTATAAATCTTTTAAAGAGGAATTTTATAATTATAATTTCTAAAGTGTGATGACATAAAAAGTGACATTGGAAAATTATTTTGAAGAAGGGGGAAAAGAAGAGAGAGATCTTAAGACTCACATATTTTGGGTTAATAAGGAAAATCAGTTAAGTAGAAGGGGAGAATTTTTAATCAAGCTTGGTTTACAATGCAACCCAGGTGTTAGTCAGACTTTTAAGAAAATGGTGTCTACCTTTTCTAACACACAGTTTTGAAATCTTCCCAACTTAACTTATTATTATTGTTGTTATTAATGACTAGTTTTGGTTTCCCTTTGTTTTAATATCCAGGTTAAGAAACACCAAAATGCATTCTTTAAAGGTGACCTACTTTTGCCTTGTTGTCCCTTTCATAGTTGTATTTCCTATTTTAATTCACCTAAGTGATATCCATTTGCTTTCTGATTTCTAAACTTACTGTCTTTGGATTACTTACTGTACATCTATAGTAAAGTCCCAAGTATTTACTGTTGTTTGAGACAAAAATTCTGTTAATGTTGCTGAAGGTTTTGATGATGAACTCTCACCATTGTGCGTTACACTTGACCAAGAGTGGAAATGGGATGGATAATACTCCATGAGTCTAGAGTGTCTTCTGTTGAGATAAGCAGTGAATTCTTGACACACATTCATTAGGATTTATTTATTAGGATGAGTGAACCCTTGATTGCCTTTCACAGGAGTTCAAAGAATGAGAGAAGGAACTAGTTGTGGAAAGTTTGACTTGCTACAAATGGTTATTGGCTGAATTGGACAATTTTGGTAAAGAAGATACAGAGATGCAGGAATGTACTTTTTCCTTCTTAGAATATTTTTACACATTTTTACATTAAAAAAAAAAGATTGAAAACATTTGGAACATTTGGATGCATTTTGAGTGATGGCTATTGCTATGGATTGAGCAACAGATGGTCAGACTAGGATGAGGCATTTATATGCCAGGGAGCTGGCTTGTGATAAGATCAAACTTCTAGCTAAAAAAGAGGAAATGAATAAAAATGCAGTCTAATAGCTATCTGGACTCCCAACAGGCCACATCTTGAATGTTAGTTTTAAAAATGACAGGTTTCTGGGATGCCTGGGTGGCTCAGTTGGGTAAGCATTTGACTCTTGATTTCAGCACAGGTCATAATCTCTTGGTCCCTGAGTTCAAGCCCCACATTGGTGTATGAGCTGACAGTGTGAAGGCTGCTTGGCATTCTCTCTCTCCCTCTCTCTTTGCCTCTCCCCTGTGTACTCACACTCTCTCTCCCTCTCTGTCTCAAAATAAATAAATGAACTTTTTTTTTAAAGTGAGAGACTCTCAAACAAAACATTTTACATAATGGAGATCTGGATACTTCTGTAAGTTTTTCAAAAATGGCAAGATACTTTAACAAATCTCTATAGGTTGCTGGGTAATTTTACGGGTATTTTTTCTCTTTATCTCTTCTTTCCTCACCCCTTTCTCCCTGAGCTTAGTAATTCAGAACCAAAATGAATTAATTAAATTTCCTCATATTGTCCAAGTTACAACAGAGACACTGGCTTCTCTAGAGATTTTATTTTTTTAAAGAAGGAAGAAAATGAATGCAAATAAGACACTGAGGTTATGTTTCATTGAAGAAACACAATTTAAATCAATATTGATAGTCTGTGTAGTGGCACTAGGTGCTTTAAATTCTACTTTCTATATCCTGTCTTTGCAAGTCGACACTTTACTTTTAAGAAATGATTAGATCTAAGGCAGTCCTGTATCTATTTGAGGATAGATCTATATGTATCCTGAGGGCTGAACTGAGGTCTATAGAAATCATACCTTCAACCCAAGGTATGATGCCTTTTGTGACAGGTTCTTTGAAGTCTTTCTTCAATCTTTCTTTAAAGAGAAAAAAATAGTTCAAACACACTTTTTTTTTTTTTTATATTCAGACTTAAGTCTAAAAGTTTACCTGATCATAAGATGGAGGGAAGGAGGAAAAATTATTTTTTTCCTAATGACATTGGTTTCTCTTTGAAGTCCAGCTTCTAGACAAGTCACATCAATATCAAAGAATCCATAAGCAGATTCAGAAAAGCTCAGATTGGAAATATCAGGATAAGTCAGTATTATGTCTCTGAGCTTATAGAACTTTACAAAATCCTAAAGGTCTTTAGTATTTTAATTAACAATAGATGAATACTAATTTTTATATTAACATCATTAAATAAATATTTTATAGATGAAAATATTTGGCTGAAAAAAAACAGATTACCATACAAATTAAAGCCTTTGATCCTTTGCTTCTCCTATTTTTACTAAAGCCTGCAGAAGTGAGTCAAAGTCTTCCATTTTAAGAAATATGGAATCTAGATGCAGAAACCAGATTTTTTTTAAGATTCTAATGCCAAATTGTTCCATCATATCTTAGTATTAATCAGTTTATTTGAAAAATCAAAAATGAAAGTTTTAATACACATTATTTAAGATTTGTAGTCTTTTTGGAAGGTATTACTAAGCCCATTAGGTAAGAGAAAACCTGTATGAATCAATTGTTGCAAAGAAAATTTCAAAGTCTTAGAGTTAACAACTGAAATTTGAACCAAAGATAGTTTAACTCCAATGCAACATGCTATTTCCAGAACACAATGACTTTCTCAAGCACATTTAGTTTTCTCTCCATGTGTATTATTCCAGTTTCCCCAATCCATCTTACTGACATTTTCTCCATATTGATGTGATATCGCAAAAAAACCTTTAAAGTTGGATTAAAAATAAAAAGTTAGAGTGTTGGCACGAAGTAATTCGAGAATGGTGAAATCAAGATGTGTGAATGTCTGTACCTCAATAAAAGCAATGACAACACTGGCAAAAATAATGAAAATTAACATTTCCAAAACTCACTTATTTAACCAAAAGCTTGCAACAATTCCTTGACAATCTATCAAAGAAAAAACAGTTACATTGGGGTAACTATTTAAGTGCTCTGGCATTCATGTTCTCCCTCCTGCCATCTCCCCAGCTCCCCACAGGCTCTGTGGCAGTCTTATAAAACCTGCAGCCTAAGAAACCTGATCCCTTATTAAAACCAGAAGCCTAGCAACCCCTAAATGAGACAGAATATTTTTGGAGTTCCCCCAAAAGCCTAATTCCCTGAAATTTTCACTATTTGATCTGTCTGGCAATCCCCTGGAAAAGCCCCACTCACAGGGTTTTTGTTCTTTGAGGTGAAGTGAAGAAAACCCTATCCACAGGGCATTTGTAAGAAAAACAACCAGTAGAAATTGTTTAACATTGCAGTGTGTGCCTGACACTGCACTACCAGTAGGGACAAGCATTTAACCATTCTCTGGTCAAAATCGTAAAAGGAAAATCTTGGAAATGAAATATTCATAGAAGGCTTTGAAAAGTTCCAGTTCAATCCAAGGATATAGAAGGCCATGTACAAGTTCAGGGCTATGCATATTCTCAAGCAAGACTAGAGAATGCCAGAGCTGCTTGCCACTGACTCATATTGAGGATGCATGCAAGCAGGAAGTCATGGTTAAGGCAGGGTTGTAAACTATGCTCCAACACACACACAGAGCCCCTCAGCACCCAGTGGGAGACTTCCTGGTTCCAGGAATGTAAAAGAACTCTGTCCAATCATTAGTGGGCAAGTAAGCTAACAGAGCAGAGACCTTAATGGTCACCCTAAAACAAGAATACACTGTATTAAATGAGTCCGCAAAAGACTATAAACAAACATATAAAAATAAACAAATCGGAGAAATAGCTAACCTTGGATAGGGTAAAATGTGATTCCCAGAATTGTCAGATTATTTTGTTTAAAATGTTCAGTGTTTAAGAGAAAAAAATAATTATGAGAACTTAAAAGAAATAGAAAAGTATGATGGTTCAGAAAAAGAAGTGCAGTCATTAGAAAATGACGTTGAGGAAACTCAGATGTTAGACTTGCTAGACAAATACTTAAAATCAGCTACTATAAGTGTGTTCAAATAATGAAAGGAAACCATATCTAAATAATTATGTTAGATAGAAAACTATATTATGCTAAATAGAGAATATCTATAGAGATACAAATCTTATGAAATAGATTTTCTGGAATTGAAAAGTAGATTTGAACTGACAGAGAAAAAAAAAAAAACAACCAGAATACTTAAGATAGGTTAATTTTTGTTATTCAGCCTGAAAAACTGCATGAGAAAAACATAAGAATTTGCATAAGATAAAAAAAGAAAAAAGAAAAAAATATGAACATAACCCTCAAGAAAAGTGAACCAACTAAATGTATGTACAGTATAATGTGAGTTACAGAAGAAAAGGAAGAGACAAAAAAGTGGACAGAATATTTAAAGAAATAGTGACCTAAAACTTCTTAAATTTAATGGAAACGATTAATCTACACATTCAAGAATCTCAACAACTCCAAGTAGAAAATCTTAAAGAGATCCATAACCAGCCATATCATAAACTCTCAACAGCCAAAACCAAAGACAGAATCTTAAAGGCAGCAAGTGATAAACAATTTATCAAAAAAGATCTCCAGTAAGAATATAAACTGACTTATCATCAGAAATTACAAAAGCCAGAGGCAGTGGGATAACTATTCAAAGTGCTGAAATAAAAGGACTATCAACAAAATATTTGTATAGAGCAAAACTATCTTTCAAACAGGAAGGGTGAATTAAGACATTTAAGATAAATTTTAAAAAGTGAATGGATAGGAAAAAGACTGCAAATGAGTAATGAAAAGGAGACAGCACCGTCAACTAACTTGACATGATAGATATCTAAGACACATCAACCAACAATAGAATATACATTCTTCTCAAGAGTACATGAATCATCCTCCAGAATAAACCATATGTTAGGCCATACAACAAGCCTCAATAATTATACAAAAATTGAAATTATACAAAGTATGTTCTCTGACAAATACATAATTAAATAGAGAATCTGTAAGAAAAACAAATTCAGGAAACTCATAAATATGTGGACATTAAACAACACATCCCCTAACCAATTAATGTTTTCCAGGGACTAAATATGGTTGAGATAAGGAGTGACTGCTGATGGGCATGGACTTTCTGTTTTGGTTGATGAAAGTATTATAAAATTAGGTAATGATAATGGTTTCACAACTCTGTGAATATTATAAAAACCATGAATTATACAAATCAAAGGGGTGAATTTTATGGTACATAAACTATATCAAAGGAAGGAAGGAAGGAAGGGAGGGAGGGAGGGAGGGAGGAAGGAAGGAAGGAAGGAAGAAAGGAAGGAAGGAAGAAAGAAAGAGAAAGAAAAGAAAGAGGGAGGAAGGAAGGAAGGAAGGAAGGAAGGAAGGAATAAAGGAAAGATGATAAATAGACAGGTAGATGATAGACTGATGTTTATGAACTTCAGAATTCTGAAACTCAACCTGTCTGAAATTCAGTTTTCTCTAATGTAAAGTGGAAACAGTAATGCCTTCTATTAACTCAGAGGCTTAAGTGTCATTATAATTAAAAATCTATGCAAATATGCTTTGCAAATTGTGATACCTACCTACAAAAATTTTAAGATATTATTATATTTGACCAACATACCATATAGATACTCTTGTGTTCTCACTTGCGTGTTTACATTTCTTGTGAGATGAATTTATTCATGAAACTTTCATTTATCTTAGAAAAACATAAACAAATTTCTGTAGATTTTCATGAAATTGGAAGTAATATTTGTGTCAGGTCTTTTTGAGTTGATATCTTGATTAGGAGATAGGTATTGAGTTTGTCTTAGATAATATTAAGAACTGAATTCCTTGGAGGTTATAAATAAATATCCAGTTAGTTTTTAGTTCTAATATAAAATACTGCATATTTTACAACATATGTATCTCTCTATATATATATTCATATATATATTCATACACACATATAAACACAGGTATAGATAAATAAAGAGCACCATATAAGTAATAAGCCATTCAAAAAGCTTATATAGTCTATGTGAAAATTCTTTCAACTATGTAATAACGTTTTTGAGGAGGATTAGATGCACAGACACTTTATGACCTCTTAAAATTTCTAATTTTCCATCCATTTGATTGACCAAACAGTAAAAAGTTAAAACAGTACTGATAATTATGCTGAGCATTGGGGAATCACAAACTCTATTGGTAAGCATATGGTTTTGTACAACTACTTTGAAAAAACAATTTTGCTTTATTTATTAAATTGCCAACATATGCCCTATGATGCTGCAAGTCTCAGGAAATAGGATATATGTTCTTTATATATCTTAATGAAACTCTTCATAGTACCATAAAATTCTTGTACAAAAATTTTTATAGCAATATTGTTTATAAGAACAAAATATTAATAGACTACCTACATGAGTTTCAAATATTGAATTCAAATTGGTAGTAAGGGAAATAGACAAAACTGAAAATTCATATTTCCCAGACTTTTAAAAGAGGAAACTCTTTTGGGCTGCTGGTGGTGCTGTAAAAGAGTATAAGGGAGCAGCACCTTGGTGAGAATTTGCAAAATTTAATGTCTCCCAAGATGTAGCTGGGTTTATATGCCTGGTAGTAATTATTCTTTCTGCATTCAGGCTCTGCTGTATTGACTACCTTCTAGTCTCTTCAACTCTCATTAGGGAGTAGTGGGGGCTTGAATGGTAATAGGCAGTTAGAATGTTGAATGTTTGGGAGTAAATCTCAGGAGTTTATCTCAACAGAAGTTTATAGATCAGCAATTGACCTCTATTTTAGTACTCTTTTCTTCACTGGTTTTCAGAGGGTCCCAATTACTTACTGCTTCTTAATCTCAAGGTTAATTCAATTAGAAGTGTTGAATTTGGGGCACCTGGGGGGCTCAGTCAGTTAAGTGTCTCTTGATTTCCCCTCAGGTCATCATCTCATGGTTTGTGAGATTTAGCTCTGTGTTGGGCTTTGCACTGTCAGTGCTGAGCCTGCTTGGGATTCTCTCTCTCTCTGTCCATCCTCCACCCACCACCCCACTCATGCTCCCCTCTCTCTCAAAGTAAATCAATATTTTTTTAAAAACAAGAAGTATTGAATTAAGTCTTAAATAGGGTTCATTTATTTCTAAATTCCACTCTTCAGAAGAATAGGCTCTTTTTTTATTCATTCAACTAATTTACTGTGACCTCAAAAACCTGATACTTTTCTTGAAAATATAGGTATAAATAGTAGAAATTTCTCCAATGTAGTAGATCAAAACTGTACTTCTTGAATATATTTTGTTTGAGCTTGACAACCATCTTTCAAAAGACATCTCTCTCATACAGTGCTTCAGACTTCTGAGGGGTGTTACTTATGATAATTATTCTGTAGCTCTTTCTTAATTGTTTATTTGAATTATATTTAAATACAGAGGCTCTGAACAATGCTGATGCTTTTGAGGAATACAACACACAATCTAGACACAGCTCAGGCTATGCCTTTGGATATTCTTTAAATTATTCTATAAAATGTACACTTTTTAAAATGTGAAAATAAAAGAAATTAGACTATTTTCTTACCAAAGAATGTGTGTGTGTGTGTGTGTGTGGGTGTGTAATTTATTTCCTCAAAATCAAATAAATAAAGAGCTATTGAAGAACAGGCTTTAGATATTTGTTTTGTCTGACTTCTTGGAGTCTTTTTATGTGAGTTTATTTTAAAATAATACAATCCTCAGCCTCATTTGCTCTTCCCAACTTGTCTCATAAATACTAACTATATGACTTTTCCCATTGCATGTCTGCATAGATGTGACATTCCTTAATCTCTTTGTCCCACAGTAAATTTTGGAGATTAAAGAAATAAATGGGATGCAGTTTAGAGATTATTTTTTTGTGATTGTATGCACACCCTAGTACACGCCATGAAAGCAGAAGAGTGTATTTTTAAGCATTCTTTGAGCTACCTGTCAAAGTTAATTTGTGTCAATTGTACTGCTGTTGATATACACTTTCAAGGTAGAGAATCATACAGCACATTTTAGTTTTTCAGGACTTACTTTTCTTCAGGAAAAGTATTTTTTTCCTAGCTTATTTGCTTTTTAACTACTCAAAGTTGTCATACCCTTGATCCATACACTATATGAATACAAATGCAGATTTTAACATATAATTACTTCCCAGTACCTTGTCATTGTAGCCTCTTTGTATCCTGAGGATATAGTGCTCAAAAGAGTTTTTTCTTTGCATAACATCACCAATTCTGAAAAGAGGCAGAATTTCTGAGGATGAGATATCACTCTCTGTGAAGAACACTTGATAAGAACTCCTCACATTTGAGATTGGGAAAAGAAAAAACATTATTTTTGTTCTGAAATATCACCCATTCACAACGTGTCAAAAGAGACCACTGCTGTCTGCATTAGTCAATTTTTTGGAGCCATCTGCCCTCACTGTGGGATATAGTAGAGCCAGAATGAGCACTGCGGGTACCTGAGAAAATGCCAGAAGTGGTCTCAGTCAAGATAATTCATCGGCTGGTAGAAAAAGAATTCCCTGGCTTTAAGGAGCTAGAGATTGAAAACTAAGAAAAAGTTCCCCTTTAAAAGAGAGTAGTGTATCCCGGAGTTCTTGCATTTGTCTTTTGGCCCATATGATTTGCATCCAAAGTGTCAATAACACTGGGGAAAGAACAAAACACACTATTTGGTGGAAAGAAGGAACTATTCCTGCTGCAAATGAACACCCTATGTATCTCTGCTAAATTGACTACATAATAGGAGGAAAGCAAATGGTGAGGAAAAGCACATTATATCTCTTTTAGGCTCCTTGCCTGATTTTACTAACTACAATATGTTTCCTTTTAATCTTTCAGGATATGTATTTATTTTTAGAATTCTCAAAGAAACATTATGTCAACTAATTAAAAATATTAGTAGCAGTAAAGCCTCTAATATATTGGTTTCTTGACAAGTCAATAGCCCCAACTATGTCCTATGTTTTAGTTTTAAAACATTCCTGAAAGGGAATATATGTTAACATATTTAAGCAGTTTTCCCCTGTAATTAATTATTCCAGGTTATTTAATAGCTTAGAGGGGTATCTTGTTTCATTAGCTTACATTAAATTAGTTTAACAAGTAGTATGTCAATCTGAGCCATATTCATTATTACTATCTTGGTATTATAGAAGTAGAGAGACCATGTTTGAGTTCAATACATTATATTGGATATTAGGTATAAGTTTGTTAAGCAATTTACTCCCTTTCTGACACTTTTAGAAATGAGAGTTCTATTGTTAGTTTTGTTTTTGTTTTTGTTATTATTTGCTTTATCTCTGTAGAGCTTTGGGAACTAAAGGGGATACATTCTATACAAAACATTATTCTTTAGATCTTAACACCTTATTACTGCATTTGAATAGTCTAAATAATATATTGAAAATACTATAAAAGATTGTAAAAAATAAATGAGTATATTTGTTATTATATATTTATGATATGGGTTATATTTTCTATATAAGGCAGGGGAAATCACAATTAGTGAAGAAAATATGAGATGATCTTGGTTAATGGGCAATTGGTCAGAATTTTAATAAAATGGTGTACATTTAATGTTAAATATGTAGTTTGTCATAGTTTTTATTGTGATAAGTTACTGGAGGTATTTGGTGTTAAAGGATAATAAAAATGAACAGAAATTTTATTTTTTCAAATCTTTCTAGAAATGAATTTAATTTACATGTATGTATTGTATATTCTATTTTATACATCATACATCATATAACATATAGTACATGTGGGTATTATGTATGTATTACTTATTATTTGAAAACATAATTTGCAAATAATTCTGATCACTTTATCCTGGTGATAGATGTTGGCTGGAAAAAAGATGTCATCTAAAGAGGATAGTTCAATGTGCCTCACTACTGAAATTGTTTCACTGGCTTTTGTACCAAGAATAAGACAAGCATGAATGATCTATTCAATTGTATCAGACTCATCAACTGCAGAAAACTTGCTCTATTTCTGTTGTTGGCAATTGCTATTTACTCCTAAACTCACAAAAATTAAAGAGACAACATTTCTCATATAACTCCTATAATTATTATAATTGGCAAGATGTTGGCTCCAACAAATGAATATTATGTCTCACATACATCCTACGTGGGCTTGGCAGAGGGTATGATATCTCAATTTCACTAATTAGGAGGTAATACCTACAATGTTGAGATCATTCTTTTTTTTTTTTAATCAAATTTGATACGGAGAAAACATCTTTTATCAACACAATGGTAAAGATGATAGTTGTAAGTACCTAAGTGGGTTGAACAATGTTTCTCCAAATTCATGTCTTACTCAGAACTTCAGAATGTGACCTTATTTGGAAATAGGGTCTTTGTGGATATAATTAAGGTAAAGTTTAGTCTGGGCCCTAAATCCAATGTCAGTGCTCTTGTAACAGAGAAAAGTACACACAGAAACAAAGACTATATGGAGGCAAAGATTATAAAGTGATGCAACCACAAACCAAAGATTGCTGGGGGCCTATAAGACTCTAGGGAGAGGCAAGGAAGTGTTCTGCTGGGAAGGATCCTTCCCTAGAGACTTCATAGGGAGCACAGCCCTGGCAATACCTGAATTTCAGACCTCTAGCCTACAGAAGTATGATAGAATAAATTTCACTTGTTGTAAGCCACCAAAATGTGGTAATTTGATATGGTAGCCTTCGAAAAGTGACAGTGACATATTAGGTATACTTGGCATTGTATGGGTTTTGATGTCCTGGTATCTGAATCTAATCATCTTTTATGGATGAACTATATATTTCCACCCACTGCTTCCCCTGTGTGCCCAGTCCCCCAATTGCCACAAGAACAGGGTTCCAGCAATCTCCTTGCTTTCACTGAGCTTTCCTATCTGTGTGACAAATCCCCCAAGAAGAATGGAAAGTCCTAAACCCATGTCTTTATTTCACATTGTTTTCCAGATAATATTTCTTCTCTCCTCTTCTTTAGTATAAAGTTTGTGTATATCCACTGTCTGCTTTGCTGCTTCCTATTTTTCCTTGAGCAACTTTAGTGGCTAAACTAGGTAAGTTTGTCCACAACATTCCACTGAAACAATCTTTTGTCAGGGTAATTACCACATTGTCAAACCCACTAGTAAATTCTCAGTACTTACCTTTTGCCCTCTCAACACCAGTTAACACATTTGAATGCTACTTTGAAGACATTTTTTACTTTGTTTTGAGGAATTACATTCTCCATGTTCTTTTACTTGATTATCATTGTCACTATCCTGAATTCTCATTTTCTTGACCTTTAAATAATCAAGCCTCAGTCCTTGCACCTTTTTTCTTCATTATTCTTTTCTTTTCATAGTAATTCCATTTAGTGTCAAGATTTTTAAATATCCTTTATAGGCTAATATTTCTGAAATGTAAATATCTAGTCTAAATTGGGACTTATTATAAACGAATGACCAAAAAAGCAGCAAATGAATTTGGGGGGTAAAATCCTTTTAAAACATAATATTGAGACTATAAATTCAGGTTCCTAACTAAGTGCATAATTTGATAAATTCTTGTACTTATTCATGGAGACTGATGTGAAGGAAAGACATGGAAGAGAGTTCTGGGATTTCATAGGTCTCAGGGAATTTATTTAGTTATAGCAGACTGTTGAATTCTTTTCTTTCTACTCAATCAGGGATCCTTATTTTTTTTTTTCAGGTTTATAGTGCAGATTGGTGTAGGAACACATTTCTCAGTCTTCTGGAATGTAGGCATGACAAGTGTTTATGAAAGTCAATGAAATAGAGTTAACCTCTGTATTAGAGAAAAAATAAATCCTTTGTCTTTTCTTCTGTATTTCTGCTTCCTTGAATATCGATAAAATGCCTGAAGGATCAGCATCCATCTTAGCCGAGCAGGTGGCCATGAGGATGAAGGTTATGGATGGCTCACCAAAAAGAAAAAGAGGGAAGTAGTGTCTGAAGATAACCTTATGGAGTCAGCATGCCAGCCTTGAACTAGTTTCCTGCCAGGCATGTTTATATTACTGTCTTTAAGTCTCTATTACTCTAATCTAAACCTAATCTTAACTGGTACTTTACTTTGTGTTTGCAAGTAAAGTGCTTAAGTTAAAAAAAAAAAAAAAAAAAAACACCTAAAAATTCAATTTGGCTAAATAAAGGATTTGAGGCTTTGGGAGATTATAGGCCAAAAATCTGGGAAGCTTTAACTATCTGTGATAAAACATTCTACAGATAACTTTCTATACCTTAGAATCTTGCCCTATACCTATTGCTAGGAGAAATAATTGAAGAAATAATGAACTTTAGTGTAGGTTTGCACTTCTTTATCAGTAAAAATTTATGAGTTAGATAAAATCAGATTGAAGCCAGAGGTCTTCAATAAAGATGGATAAATTAAGAGAATCCTATTTATAGCATACAAAATAAGTTGACTAAATATTCTTTATTTTGGAATTCTAAAGGCTGAAAAGTTATTGGTTTCTTAAAAGTGTTGTTGTAGGCGGAGGTAAAATCACAGGCTTTGGAAGATATGAATGACATCCAGTCCTATAAAGGTCATTAAGTCTTTTGCAAAAGAAAGTGGTAGCTGTGTTGGCTTTGCATTCAAACCTATCGTTTTAAAGGTCTTAATATAGCTACACTTCTTTTGGAGACTAGATGGATAAGCAAAATATATAGGCAACTAATACAAAATAATGATGTTTAAGATTAAAACCCATGAGCCTGTAGAGAAAATATGTTTTATGCTTCTGCACAAGGAGAGCTTTTGGAGCACATTTACTGAAACTTAGGGCCTCAGCTTCCTGGAACTTTATCTATGACTCATTAGCAGATGGGAGCCCCAGAGAGATTTCCTCAGAGAAAGATTTCAAGAGGGAATAAGATTTGTGACTATGAGACACTATAGATTACAGACCGGGAGATACTTGTCTGTCTTTCTTTAGGAAAAATTTGCTTATAATCGAAAGGTTTACAATAATAGCTCTGAATTTTCCCTATTTGTGTTTGAGGGAGATTCTCAGGGAGAGAGAATAACTAACTCTTTCTCCTATGTAGGTTGATTTTATTGGTGTTCCTTGCCTACAATAAAACCCACACGGGGAAAGTGACAGCTGTTTATCATTGCCTCAGGGTAAGAATTTGGGCACAGAGGAACCACATACTTATTAGTTATATTAAAGCAAATAATAATCAATTCTGCACCCAAAACCTTGTGTGTACATTTAAGACCAAGAACAGACCAAGAGTATTCAATGCTTAACAGAGCACAGATCTCTTCCTAATATTACTAAGAAGTTTGCTGCTAAGGCTGTGAAGCCCCCATGCAGCATGTATACTCCAAAGCCCAACCCAGATAAAGCACAAAGAATAAAGGACAAGCAGGTCCTTCCCAGCAAATAGAAAGAAAGACTGAAAAGAAGTAGGGAAAATCAATGAAATGACAGATAAAAAAAATCATATGATTATCTCAATAAATTTGGAAAAAAGCATTTGGCAAAATTCAACATCTATTCATGATAATTCTCTATAAACTGGGTGTAGAGGTAACATATCTCAACCTAGTAAAAGGCATATACAGCAAGCCCACTGCTATTACTGTACTAAACAGTGAAAAGCTGAAAAATTTTTTTCTATATAAACAGAAACAATACAAAGATGTATAGTCTTGTCACTTCTCTTTAACATAATATTGAGAATTCAGGCCAGGAAAATCAAGGAAGGGGAAAAAAAACACGATTCAAATTGGAAAGAAAGAAGAAAAATTGTCACTGTTTGCAAATGGCATTATTTATTATACTGAAAACCCCAAAGATTCTGGGAAAAAAAAAAAACTGTTAGAACTAATTATTAAATGAATTTAGGAAAATTTCAAGATACAAATCAACACATCAAAATAAGTCGTATTTTCAAATCCTAATATACTTTCTGAAAAAAAAAACTTAAGAAAACAGGCATTTACAATATCATTTAAAATAATTAAATACTTAGGAATTAATTTAACTAATAAGGTATTGGCATAAAACCGTACACGTAGGGGTGCCTGGTGGCCAGCTGGTTAACCATCGGACTTTGGCTCAGGCCATGATCTTATGGCTGGTGGGTTGGTGGGTTCGTGCGTTTGAGCCCCCGCATCGGGCTGTCTGCTGTCAGCCTGAAGCCTGCTTCAGATCCTCTGTCCTCTCTTTCTCTGTCCCTCCACGTCTCTCTCTTTCTCAAAAATAAACATTTAAAAACAAAACAAAAAACCAGACACATAGATCAGTAAATCATAACAGACGGCCCCAAAAAAACACACATCTGTGGCCAACTAATTTTTTAGAAAGCCACCAAGAATACAATGGGGAAACAATTATCTTATCAATAAATGGTGTTTGGAAAATATATCCGATAGTGGATTGCCATGATTTGGATGAACTGCATATTCAATAGAGTACCACTGGATAATGCAAAAGAATGAAATTGGACCCTTATCATTCATACATAAAAATCAAATTCAAATGGTTTAGAGCCTTTAAAATACGAATCTGCAAAACTTGTAGAAGAAAACAAAAGAAAAGTTCTTGACATTGGCTTTGGTAATGTTTTTATGGATTTTACACCAAAACCATAGGTAACAAGTAAAAACAAAAAAGTAGGCCTATCTCAAGCTAACAATCTCTTCACAGCAAAGGACACAACCAAATGAAAACGCTACTAGAGAATGGAAGAAAATATTTGTGAACCACATAGCCATTAAGGGGCTAATATCCAAAATATATAAGGAACACTCACAACTGAACAGCAAAAAAATAAAATAAAAAACAACAACTAATAACAAAATTTTTAGAAAAAAAGAGAGTTCAGCTAAGCACCTATATATATTGAATTTGTCAATGGACAGGAGTCACGTGATTGATGAGCAGAGGCTGCACCTTGTATAATTTTAATAAACTAGAACAAGTAAATGGGAACAGGAGGGGAATTTTACTTATTTCTGATTATAGTTTCTTGGTTGAATGAATTATGTAGATTAGTTAAATAATAAAGCAACATATTTTTCCCCTGATCCCAATATATTTTCTACATGGTAGTCAAAATTATATTTTTAAAGTTGATTCTAATCTTGTCCTACCTCTGCTTAATGTCATCAGTGTCATCCAATTGCAGTTAGGATACACTTTAAGTTGTTAATGAAATCTGTTAAGGACTTTGCATTTTATATATGACTGGCTACTGCTTCTCTTTAGCTTCCTATTTTACCTCTACCTCCTTTGCACTATACACTGCAGCAGGTTAAACATCTTTCAATTTCAAAATGTACTACTGTTGTGATCTGTTGCACATAATACTCTTTTCTTCTTGTTTGTTTGGCTAATTCATACACATTTTTCAACATCACTTTAGATGTCAATTTACTCTGGGTAGGCATTTCTGACCCCAAAGTAAACATTGTGCTGTTCTTTTCATCTACTGTTATAATTGCCTATCCATTTTCACTCTAGATTGTAAATGCTATATCTTATTTTCTCACTGTGCTTGTTTCTATATGAATAATTGAGAATCAGAAAGGTTAAGGTAATTGATCTAGTTCACACATGATCAGTGGCAGATTCTGGCCCTTTCACAGATAATTTAGTGTGTGTGTGTGTGTGTGTGTGTGTGTGTGACTATTAAACTCTTCCTGATTTATACAATTTTTCTTATATTTCTGATAGCTAAATATATCATATACTTTACATGTTTTATAGTATATTTTATGGATATCTGTTTTTCACATTTGTGTTCTGGTCATGGTTTTAAGTATATGGTCAAGAAATTCATTATTACATTAAAACAAAGCTATTTATCTTTATAAAATACTATTTTTGGTGATAATTTTTATAAAAAACGGGAGCTTTTCATCTTACCATGAAGTATGCATTTTTCAAAATAAATGATAGCTAATTTTCCAAAATTGAATATTTACACATTCATTGGATCGGTTAGGAAAACTGAAGTCTAACATATATGGCACGCATTTAAAATATTCTTGATTTAGAAAAGTCATAATTTGTAGTAGCTTATTTAAATAACTTTAATTGTGAATTCATAAAATGAGTGAGCCAGAGAGGATGAAGGCCCCAAATCTTTCTATAACTCTTCCCAAATGCTTGAGTGAACCCTGAAATGTTCATGAATGGGCAGAGCTCCAAAGAGTACAAGGAAAGATGAGCAGAGAGAGACTGCTATTTCAGTTGCTGCAAAATCAGAGAAGACATTCAGTATCACCAAGTATAAGTGACTGGGCAAAGAACTTGAGTTTTCCATGAAAACAACAAAAGTTCTATGCCTTTAAGATAAAGATCATCTCCAAGTTTTAAGGGATTTGGTCAAGGACTAAAAGAAAAAATTGTAGGGGCTCCTGGGTGGTTCAGTTGGTTAAGTGTCTGACTTTGACTCAGGTCATGATCTCATGGTTCATGGGTTCAAGCCCCACCTTGGACTCTGTGCTGACATCTCAGAGCCTGCAGCCTGATTCACATTCTGTGTCTCCCTCTTTCTCTTCTCCCACTCACACTCTGTCTCTCTCTCCCCTGTTCTCAAAAATAAACAAACATTAAAAAAGAAAAAATATAATTTTAAGGTGATCTGCTAGTATTTTAACTAGTTGCCGGAGAGAATCCTTAGTAGATTTAGAGACAAATATAAAATGTACAGTATACAACATCCAGAGCACAAAAAAAATTATTAAGCACACTAAGAAAAATATAAACTATAGTTATGAAAATTAGTGGGCCAAGAGTGAAATATATATTGAAGATTCTGTAAGAAAACATAAAGATATAGTGTGTGAAGTCATGTCCAATTTCAAAAGAGATTTTAAAACTGTCAAAAAGAACCAGATGGAAATTGTAGAACTGAAAATACAATACCTACAATTAAAAGCATTTTATATGCATTAATAACAGTCTGGACATGGCAGAAGAAACAATTAGTAATAACCTGAAAACAGAACAATGGGCATTACCTACATTTAAACACTGAGAGAAGAAAGATGAAAACAAATGATTCTACACGAAAGGTGGTAGAGTATAACTTCACATTCTTGAAATGAATACTTAATATAATGACTTTCAGCCAAAGAGTATAGTACCAGCAGGGGAGAGGAGAATGGTGAACAAGGTTAACATCATCATCCACATATGAAAAGTACATATATATCACACGTACCTTTCATGTAATACAATGAGAATGACACTTCACCTTTGTGGTTTTTCTCCCAAAATTCATAACCCTAATCTGAAAATAAGAAAACAACAGGCAACCCCCAATTGGGGGATAATTCTACAAAAATATGACCTCTCCTCCTAAAATTATCTAGGGCATCAACATCAAGGAAAACCTGGAAGCTGTCACAGTCTAGAGAAGTCTAGGAGCTGAAGACTTAACTCTACTGTGCTACTCTGCATGGAATTCTAGAGGAGAAAAAAGACATTCATTTAAAAAAAAGAAAATTTGGGTAAAGTGTGGACTTTAACTAATAAGTCAACATTGAAAAGTATATAAAAGTAAGATGTTAGCAGTAGGGGAAACAGGGTGGGGAATACAGGAACACTCGGTGCTACCTTTGTAGCTCTTCTGTAAATCTAAAAATATTCTGAAATAAGAAGTTTATTTTAAAAAATAAATGAAGAAAACCAGTGCCCGGTGAGATAGAGCAGAGAGAGAATAGGGCACCAAAAATGCAAAAAACAAAAACAAAACCATACAAAAATAAAAACAAACAAACAAAAAGGCTCATGCTGTCCAAACTGCTAAAAACACAAAAGTAACCAAAAAAAAATTTTTTTAAAGCAGCAGGGAAAAAGAAGAACTGGACATTCAGGGAAACAATGATAAGAGTGCCTTAATGACAATTAAAGATAGCTGACTCCTTTTTAGAAACAAGAAGCTAGAACAGAGTGAAATAGCATATTTAAAGTGTTTGGGGGAAAACAGTGTCAAAAATCATAGCAACATAAGGCATTTCCATACATATGAAAACAGAATTTGCCTTCAGCTACTGTACATTATAAAAGAAATGAAAAAATTAGATTGTTCATTAAGTCCTCTCTACATCATAGAAATGATATAGAAATTTGGATTTATAGAGACAAAGAAAGAACTAGATAAGTAAGCCAATAGTAAATATAATAGATTATTTTCTCTTTCTTATTAAATTTATAAAGCTATTTTAAGCAAAATAAAAGCAGGTATTGGAGATACACACGCATATGAATTCTTTTAAAATGGCACAAAGGCTAGAAAAGGAGTATAAATGGAAATGTAGTGTTGTAAATTTCTTACAGGTCAAAATATATAAAATTATCTGAGATATAAAGAGTAACTTGAAAGAAATAAAGTGGAATTGTTAAAACCTCATACAGCAGATTGAATAGAAGAATAAAAATACTCAACAAATGCAAGACAGGAAATGAGGAACAAAGGGAAACAATAATGGATGTGTTCAACAAAAAGCCTGACATATCAGTAATTGTGTTGAATGTGAATGGATTAAAGATGGTAATTAAAATGAAATCTTGTCATATTGGATAAATAGGTAAGGTCCAATTATATGCTGACTTTAATTTTATAAAGCATAAACATTTTGATAAGCGTATTTTAAAAGTGATATAATGAAACAAGGATAATAGAAGAACCAAACTAATCTTGAAAAAGAACCACAAAATTAGAAGATTTATATTACCTCATTTTAAAATCTACTGTAAACAATACCATGAGAAATTGGCATAACATCAATGAACAGGCAGTGGAAATATGGTACAACAGAAAAGAGTCCCCCAGAAATGTAAGCAATATAAAGCCAAATGATTTTTGACAAAGGTGCAAGATAATTAAATTGAGAAGGTTATCATTTCAACAAATCATGCAGGACCACCTAGATATCCTCATGAATATTGATAAACCTCATCATATTTACATACATTAATTTACAATGGGTGATAAACATCAATAAGAAGGCTTAAACAATAAGGTTTCTCATAAAAGAAAAACTGGGGTAATATTTTTTTACTTTTGGGTAGGCAAAGATTTCTAAGGCATAAAAAACATCAACAATAAAAGAAAAAAATGAATAAATTGGCCTTCATCAACATTAACATTTCTGCTTTTCAAAAGATACCATATATACAGCTTATACATCATGAATAATAGTTTTTAGTTTCTGTTCCTCACTGAATGGATAAAATTCAAGAGTGACAACTTCAAGACTTAGTAAGGACATAGAACAACTAAAATATTTATATTTTCTGATAAGAATAAAACAAAACAACTTCTTTAGTAAACAGTTTGGTAGTTTCTTAGAAAGTCTGTCCTTCACTGACTATATGACAAAACAATTATACTTGTAGATATTTTTCCTAGAAAAATAAAACTGCTGTCAACAAAAATTATTTGTAAAGAAATGGTCAGAGCAGTTAATAGCTTCTGAAGAGCCTGAAATTAAGTCCTCCATTAAGAGCAACTTCGGGCTGCACATAGCTTCAGTTCCAGGAAAAGCTTCAGCTGAAGCCACCCTCAGGACCACCCTCGGATCAGCCAATCAAAAGAAATGTGTGACATTCCTGTGGTCTGAGTCAGGGCTGGGAACTGCAGCTAGTTACTCTGTACAAACTAGCCAATCACTCACTGCTTGCCTAAACCCCAGGTAGGCCTTTTGAGCTCACCTTATAATTGGTCATTTTCAAAGGAGTCTCAAAGGTCATGATTGGGTCCTGCCAAAAGTAACAGACGCCTCACGGATACTGAATGGTCAAAACTATAACCATGGGTGTTGTACAATTGTGATTGGTACTTATGTGATGATGCAAAATGTTCAATATGTGCACTATAACACCCCCATCCCTTACCCCATAAATACCCTCCTCGCCATCGTTCAGTCTTCTCCTTGCTGCCGCTGTGCTGGTAGGCGGGTGAGCCCCTCCTCGAGCTTGTAATAAAGACCCTTATGTACTTGCATCGGTGTTGGCTCCTTGGAGGTCTCAGGGGACTCGCGATTCGGGTACAACACTTCAAACTGAAAATAAACAAGTGACTATGAATAGGTAATTAAATTGTGATGAAGCCAAAGTCATGGGAGATTGCTCAATAAGGTAAAAGCAATAGTATTACTGATTCTTAAACATTTGTTGAACAACATAATCCTGACACCAAAGAAAAGATAATACAATTCTAGTTGTTGGAAGTCTTAGGACAGGCAAAAATTCTAGAAATTAGTGTTTAGTTCGATCTGGACATGTTGGTAGTTGACTTGAAAGGCTACCAAAAAAACCCAAAAACCGATTTGATGGAAATGTTCTATAGTTAATTGGCATGTGCTTATACAATGAATATATTTATTATAGCTCATCTAGCTATCCAATTTAAAAACTGTATTTTATTGTGCATAAATTAACATTCAATCTAAGAAAACCTATATAAATATTATTAAAGACTTTGATTTAAAACCACATTTCTTCTAGTATTTTAAAATACATTTTAATATTTAATTGTTCAGTTTTAAGTTTACATTATTTTCATTTTTATCTTACTTTTATATATGTGTATATAATATATATATGTATTCATTATTTTAATATCTGTGTAGTATTCCATTTAGTTTAATCTTCCAGATTTATTTAATCATTCCCCTATTTGAGAGATATTTAACACTGCCCCTCAGACAGGATATTCTAGCTGATCCTTAGTAGAAGCTAACTTCCTGAAGCTAGCAAATGCCTATCCATCTTCACATCTCATCTATATTTACATCAGCTGAGGTACACAGAAAATTCCTGGCAGCCATTGCTGTTATAAAATGTAGTGCCCCTCTGTACATAAATGTAGTAGAATAGAAGGCAGACTAGGGGCACAGTGGACTCAAAAATAAAAAGGGAAATTGTGGGTAAGGAAACTGAATTGGAGGCTATAATGAGGCATAAAGGAAACAATGGAACCACTTTATGCAATAGATGGCTCCCATCGTGGCTAATTCTACCAAAGTTGTATGAGGTTTGTAGAATATTAATATCTTATAGACCAAGCCTTTTACTATATCCCTACATAAATGACCTAAGAGTAGTGAAGCTCAGTGTTACTTTCTCACTCAGAGTAAGAAATGGTAATATAGTTGAAGCAATCAGAACAACTGAAGGTATCTGCCTAAGCAGAGAAATTATTGGGAAATATAGATCTGTTTTTAATATATGTGATCTGCATCCTATTAGCGGCTGAAGTGTTATCTAAAGACAAATGGCAAGGGCATACACAAGAGCAAAACAGCAGCAAATGGAAATGGTTCAGAGAAGACATAAGTCAGAGCAAGGGACTGTTGCATCATGGATAGTAAATCAAGCTGCATTAATTGGCAAATATAATGTGAAACAATTGGCCTCCAAAGACATGAAGTAGATGAGAGAAACGCAAAGCCTCAGAGGTAGGAGGTAGATGGCTGGCAAGGGATAGTGGTACTAAGCGGTAGATGGCTGGCAAGAGACAGTGGTCATGCAGTTCTTTTGATTAGAAAAAGCTCAGTATCAGGGCACCTGGTTGGCTCCGTCAGTTAGTATCCAACTTTGGCTCAGGTCATGATCTCATGGTTCATGGGTTCAAGCCCCACATCAGGCTCTGTGCCGACAGCTAGCTCAGAGCCTGGAGCCTGCTTCAGATTCTGTATCTCCCTCTTTCTCTGACCCTTCTCTGCTCACACTGTCTCTATCTCTCTCTAAAAATAAATAAAACATTACAAAAAAAAAAAAAAGAAAAGGAAAAGAAAAAGCTCAGTATGTATCTGGCACCCCAGGGCAGTGGAATCCTAAGTATTTTGTTGTCTTTATTACTTTCAAAGAGATGCTCATGTAGGGGCGCCTGGGTGGCTCAATTGGTTAAGCATTCAACTTATGCCCAAATCAAGATCTGTGAGCTTGATCACCACGTCAGGCTCTGGGGTTCTATGTTGACAGCTCAGAGCCTACAGCCTGCTTGGGGTTCTGTGTCTCCATCTCTCTCTGGCCCTCCCCAGCTCATGCTCTGTCTCTCTCTCTGTCTCTCAAAAATGAATAAATGTTAAAAAAAAAAAAAAAAAACAACTAAGAGATTCTTAAGTAAAAAAGTTAGAAAACAATTAATACTGGAGTATCTAGTTTAGATATTATAATTACATGAACTCATTTTATATGTTAGGAAAATAGGCATTTAGGCTTTGTTTTTTGAGTATATTTTGTTTTCATTTTTCCATCAAATTTGTAATTTCAGCATCGACATTAGTCTTTTTTATGAAGAAATAAGTATGTATTCAAATTTAAATTTATACTTGAAAATAGCTATATAATATGTAGTCATGACTATGGAATCTTTACATGCATATGTCAAAAAATGTGTATATATATGAATATATATATATGAAAATATATATATATGTGAAAACATATATATATGAAAATATTGGTTAACAGCACTGGAAGTCAGTATCTTCTTATTTTGCTTGCAGTCTTATCTCCAATGGGATTCTTGTTTTGCTTGTCACCTCTTGTAGCTTCTACTAAGTGAGAAGATAGAATCACTGATTAACTTTTAGGTGTTGTCACTTAGGAGCAAACTGTAAACACAGGATGTTTTCAAGGTTTTTCTTTTTTTCTAAACGGATATTTCCACAATTTATAAGGACCTGTGCCACTTTTTTTTATATTTCCTGCTAAAATTTTTACATAAGGAATAAAATAAGTTTCTTATTTTAATAACAACTGAAATTAGGGTGAATAAAAAGCTAATTAAACTTTCACAATGGAAATCCAGTGTTGGTAAGCCAGAAGATAGCACATCTTCACATTTGAAAATGCTAATGAGATTCATTGTCATCATTAATAATAGTTTATTTAAAATATCATTGTTTCAGGGTCAGACATGTCAAAGGAAGCATAAAATATTTACTGATATCTAAATCAAATAACAGTCGAAAAATTTGCTTTTTATCATGTGAAATTTCTTCGCCAAGAGAACCTAAATGTGTCAGGTTCAAAATTGGGATTCAGTCAACTCTCTGAGAACCCCCTATTATCCTGGCATAATGGAACAATAGCACTCAGTTGCTGAGACCCACTTTAAATGCTACATCTATTATTATACTAATGATTACAAACCATATGGTGTAACCAATAGGGCTGTCTTTAAATACACTAATTACATCAAGTGCAGGCAATAAAACAGGTGCTAAAACAATGTTCTCACACACTGTTTTTCATTTACAGCTCCATAGAAGGCCTTTAGTAGGGAGATCGGAATTCCAATCTATTTCCACAGACTCCCATTTGACATTTAAAGATCCTGCATAACGATCCAGTCAACACCAATATAAACAACAAATATGCTATTTGTTAGTAAACCTAGATATAGATTCTGTTTTTAACTGAGGATAAATGGATGAGGGAAGAGCAATCTAAAACAAATAATGTCAATTTTTATTGTGAGTTTTAAGGCCAATTTCATCTATTATATGTTGTGCCATTCTGTGTTTAGAGTATCTAATTTCTTATATATTAGGATAATATGTAAATAATCCAATAAGAGACAACAATAGTATAAAGGCAAGAGCATAGAGCTAAGTCATTGTTTCCTGTATTCCAACAATTTAGTGACTTTGGGCAAGCAGCTGCATGTGAATGTTCAGCATTTTCCTCTATAAAGAGGATGGGTTGATTCAGGTTATTTCTAAGGTCCTCTCCATCTATAAAATACTATTATTCTTATGATGAATTTATTAGAGGAAGTTAGTTAGGTTCTACCAGGTTGCCTGGAGTCCAGCAAAAAGGAGATTATGGCCAGTTTGGGGGAAAGTCAGAAGTCTGTCCTGCCAGTACTCTAAAACAGAGCCTTAAGAAGCCAGGTCAAACCAGATAGGACCAAGGTGGTGGACGCAATAGGCTGGAAATCACTGACCAAATAAGGAAGGCACCAAAACACTGCTTCCAAGAAATCCATGCCCCAAGTAATGAATATTTCACCCCCTACTTAACAACTGTCTTAATAGAAGCTAAAAATCCAAATCCCAAGGTGAATAGCTCTCATTATCTCTTGTTCTCACTCTAGGACTCTCTTTCCCACTCTCACATTTTGAGTGCACTTTGGTTTTAATGAACATTCCTGCTTGTTTTGTTCATCTGCTATGTTGTGTCTGTCTTTGAATTCTTTCTGATGACAATACCAAGAGCCTTCAGCTACATCTTTGGGATGGGTAGATTCAAGGCCTCAGGCCCAGTTCACCCAGTAACAAATTAACAAGATGCTCTCTGACCAAACTTTAGTTATGTTCCTTTAATCCCTCACATACGTTTTTTAAGTGTATTTATTTTTGAGAGAAAGAAAATGTGAGTGAGGGGCAGAGAGAGAGGGAGAAGAAGAGAGAGATAATCCCAAAAAGGCTCTGCACTGACATTGTGGAGCCCGATACAGGGCTCAAACCCACAAACCCTGAGATCATGACCTGACCCAAAGTCAGACACTTCACTGACTGAGCCACTCAGGTGCCCCCCCTTTAAGCCCTCTTTTTAACTAAACTCAACCTTGGCCTCTATCCTTGTCAGGCAGTTTTAAGAAGAATATAATATTTTTGACTAGCAAGCATTTAAGGTAAAATGTGTATAGTCTAGATTGAAAAGAAAGGAGGGAGGAAGGAAGGAAGGGAGGAAGGAAGGAAGGAAGGAAGGAAGGAAGGAAGGAAGGAAGGAAGGAAGAAAAAGAAAGAGAGAAAGAAAAAGAAAGAAAGAAAGAAAGAAAGAAAGAAAGAAAGAAAGAAAGAAAGAAAGAAAGAAAGAAAGAAAAAAAGAGAAAGAAA
>NW_024082414.1:59037-103066 GCF_003009895.1 Hyaena hyaena
ATCTCGCGGTTCGTGGGTTCGAGCCCCGCGTCGGGCTCTGTGCTGACTGCCAGCTCAGAGCCTGGAGCCTGTTTCAGTCTGTGACTCCCTCTCTGTCTGACCCTCCCCTGCTCACGCTGTCTCTCTCTCTGTCTCCTAGAAATAAATAAAATATTAAAAAAAAAAAAAAAAAAAACTTTAATGAGAGAGTAAGTAGTTACCAGCATGGTGGGGAATAGGAGAGCACAGTTGGTCAAAAATCTCTATTAAAGGATGTTTCTGTTTACTTAGGCTGAAATGACATAGTAGGGAGGGGGTCATGGGGTTTCTGGCAAAAGGATGAACTTTCTAAACCTGCTTCATTTCTGGTGTCCATGGGTTTGCAAGCATTCCTGCAGGCTTTGCTTCTGGACACGATGGTGCCTCCTAACACTGCCTCTCTGGCAAGCACAGCCTCGGCGTCCCTCCTTTCATACCTGTCTGACATTGACCTCCTCCCAATGAGAGATGAGAAGGTAATCATCATGTCGAAAGAATATTCATGGAGAATTCATTTAGCTGAAACATTTGGTGAAATGAAACTCCAGAATCATATGAAGATATTAGAAGTGACTGTCAGGGTTTAGAAATTCGCAGTCGGTCAGATGTCAGTTAACACAAAGCAGCAGATTCAATGAACTTACAGAACACTATGAAATCACTTTATGTGAGTCTGCAGCAGGAGGCCCTTCACTAGTTTTTAGCCATATTCTCAATCAGCAGGTAATATAAGCTGCATGGCCAATATCTTCTTTCCTTTCTTCCTCACTCCCTCACTCCCTCCCTCTCTCCTTCCTTCCTTCCATCCTTCCAATCAGTGCAACTCCCTGCATAAACTTTTCCACGAACTCTAAGCAAGTAGCCCTCTGCCTAATTCCACAATATCATCCATAAACTGCTTTTGACAATATCATTTCTACCCATAGATTTTTTTGTCTCTTGAACATTTAACTTTTTTGTCTCTAGTTACATGTCTCTACAAGCAACTGTAGAGTTATTGTATTTTGTATTGTCCATCTTGAATATTCTTCCCCTAGAATTTTTATTTTATTTTATTTTTTTAATGTTTATTTTTCTTTGAAAGAGAGACAGAGCACAAGCAGCGGAGGGGCAGAAAGAGCCAGAGACACAGAATCTGAAAGAGGCTCCAGGCTCTGAGCTGTCAGCACAGAGCCAGATGCAGGGCTTGGAATTTACAAACCATGAGATCATGACCCGAACCAAAGTCTGACTTTTAACTGACTGAGCCGCCCAGGCACCCCTAGAATTTTGTTTTTAAAATTTATTTTCTCATAGAGGCCTTCTATTTCCCCCATCTTTATTGAGATATAACTGACACAGAGGTCTTATTTCAGTTCACTCTGGCGAGAAGTTTACAAAATCAAAACACAAAATTAACAGCAGTGGGTAACTTATTCTCTATAATATAACCAACACCTCTAACTGTACCTGGCACAAAATAGTTATTCAATGATTATTTATTAAATAAATGGTTATTTTCTGCCGTGCCTGTGGTAGCACTGAAAATATACTGGGAATAAGTTAGAAGTTTTATATATACATACATATACATATGTATGTATATGTATATATATCCCACTAATAGTAATAAATGTACCAAAATATATAGAGTAATAAACTGCTGGAGTAGAGAATGGAAGGGAAGTCAATTTTAAATAGGGGAAAACATCTATAAGTAATTTAATACTTGAAGATACTTGGGGCCAGCTACTCAAAGAAAATATTACAAGGACAAGAAACAGCATGAGCTAATAAGTCTCTGAGCAGTTAAGAGTTTAGTGCACAATGGGGGAAATGATCTATGGAAATTTGCTTTGGCAGATTAATGCAAACATTCAGGGCCTTGTAAGCCATGGAGTAATGCTTGAATTTTAAAATATCAAAGAGTTGAAGCTGGGGAGAAACTGATTGAATTAATTTTTGAATTTTTTTACATTAAAAAAATTCTTCTTATTTCTGTATAATGGAAGATTAATTGGGTGCTAACCATGGTTGAAAGAGGGAAACATGTTAAGAGGCCACTGCAGTAATATAACCCAGAGAATAGTGATTAGTAAATTCCATAGAAATTAATGATAAATTTAATAGAAAGTTTGTGATAAAGAGAGGAATCAGGAAACTCAGATTTCAAGCTTGAACAAATAAGTGGATTGGACAAGGATACCTTTTATAAAATAGAAAAGAATGTGAGAGGAATAGATGAGGCAATTATAAGCAACTTATGAAAACTTAACATCTGAAAGAGTGGTAGCTACTGAAGCAGAAATGTCAAATGAATGATTGGATACATATGACTGAAGCTCAGAGAATACGTTTGGGCTTAAGATATAAATTTAAGAGTCATTAGTGTATTGATATTTTTATAGCCAAAGAGTATGTTATCATTTAGGGGAAGAATATAAGCAAAAGAGGAAAGTATTGGAGCCAAACTTTGACAAAATTAAATATTAAGATTTCAGTTTTAGCAAAAGAGCAATAATAAAAAAAAAAAGACAGAAAATAAAAGAACAGTGAGATAGGACACCGTATATCATAAAAGACAAAACTCTGTCAAAAATGAATACAGGGTTCCTGTGTAACTCAGTGAGTTAAGCATCTAACTCAACGCTCAGGTCATGATCTCAGGGTTCATTGGGTTTGAGCCCCATGGTCAGAGCCTGCTTGGGATTCTCTCCTTCTCTCTCTGCTCCTCATGTGCTTGTGCATGCATACCCTCTCTCTCTTTCTTTCTCTTAAACAAACAAACAAACAAATAACTTTTAAAATGAGCAGATAATCAAATATTTAAATACTTCACTGAGGTGTAAAGAGATGAGGACATAAAAGGTCCATTGGATGCAGTAGATTTCACAGGATATATGGAGAAGTAATTGGAGCCAGATTGGAGTGAGTGGAAAGAGTGGGAGGTGGAAAAGTAGAGAGTATATAATCCACTCTTTCCCAAAGCTTGGCTTTGAGAGAGGGTTGAGGAAAGGGGAAACTAGGATCATGAGGCTTTTTTTAAAAGATATATTTGCCACGCCCTATGTCCCAAAGCATAACCATCTATAATTACTCTTCTGTTTGAAATGCTACAGTTGGAAGAACAGAAAACTCAGACAATAGTACCATAAGCCATAGAGTTCCTTAAGAAGGATTCTTTTTTTTTTTTTTTAATGGTTATTCATATTTGAAAGAGAGAGAGAGAGATCGGGGGGGGGGTTGGGCAAAAAGAGAGTGGTACAGAGGATCTGAAGTGGGCTCTGCACTGACAGCAGTGAGCACAATGCAGGCCTCAAACTCATAACCTGAACTGAAGTTGTATGCTCAATCGACTCAACCAGCCAGGCACCTCAAGAAGGTTTCTTGATGAAGGTAAACTGGGGCTTGTTCAGAGCCTCAATATCACCTTCAAAGACCTAGTTTATTTCTATTTTTCTCCTCTGCTTACATTGGCTTGTTGTCCTTAAATGTTTTGCAGCTGTTCATGATAGACTCCCAAAGGTCTAGAATCACATCTACTTTTGAGGCAGGAGGAACAGAATAGCTCAGCATGTCTTCCATTTATAAGAAAGCAAATGAATATCTTCTCAAGCCTCAACGTGGACTTCCACTGGGGTATGCTGGCCAGAACTTTGTTACACAGCAATTCTGAATCTAGAAAAGTAAGTGGCATTTCTATCTTGTCATTTATTATGGAAATAAGCAAGAGAAAAATGTTGTTTGCTAACAGAAAATCTGCATGAGAAAAATATCAGCAGAACATAAAAATAACAACTTTAAAAATTAGAAGATGAATATAGTAATTATAAAAGATCTTTTGAGACATCTTTCTCTACAGGAAAAAGTAGTATTTCTCAAACAGACTTGTCTATTAGGTTCTAGTCAGCATGTTTCACATATGGGGCATGTTGACAAAAAGTTTGGTATCACTTATTTTGGTAATTTCTAATTTTGAGAACAGCCACTAAATTACAACAGTCAAACACCTTTAAGCCCCAAATGATCACTATTTTTCAACAATGATGGAGCATCAATATATAACTCACCAAACCCTCTGTACTCTTAGATTTGGTTTGGGCTTCTTTTTCTCCACTTCTTGATATTATGTTTTATAATCTTCTTAAATTATTTCATATATATTCCTTATTACCTTATCAGCAGTACCTTCTGGAAGTTCTTTATCACCTGTGCCTAAGATTCTCTTTTATGCTCACAGGATGCTTTATTAATTTCTGTCAGTAACTGAAGAAATGATTGATTTAATTAATGAACAATTCTGGCATCTCACTACATATTTTAATTTGGTTTTTATTTGAGCAGTGGAGTTTGAAAAGCATGTTTTCATTATGCAAAGAAACACTTGATATAATAACATGAGAAAGCTTCAAGGAATAAATGCTATTATAGTTCTCATGTTAAGTTACCTGTTAGATAGAGTATGATAAATGTTTATGGACTTTCCACCAGAGCCAGCATACAATTTTCTATTTCTGGTCAGCTAACCAAAAAAAAAAAAAAAAAAAAAGTGACTTCAAGGACCACTGTGTCCTCCATGGCTTTTTCTCCACGTAAGGGCCATATAAATTGTCTACCAGCTTGTTAAACTTCCTATATGATTTTTATCTCATGAATGTGATCTAATTCATTTTGCTGTGGTTGGAATTAGATAAATTGCCTAGACAAATTATACTATATCTGCTAGTACATTAATAAGCTAGCTCCCTTGAAAGAAAAAAAAAGTTTTGATTTGTGTTACTTGCCAATTTCTGTGTTATAAAAACTCCAGACATGATCGATTTCAAACTATGAATGATTTCACGACAGGTTTGCCAAATTCATGACTATTTGACAAGAGACTTTCCAGAGCCAGTGCTAGCCAGATCCAGTTCAAAGGTAGTTTTGAGTTATTAGCCCATATGGCTGTCTGTCAAACTCCCCAAGTTCTATAGGAAATAGGCAAATCATACTGTTCGTTTGTAAGTACACTGTACCTTTCAAGAAAAAGGAAGAATTGTCTCAGAAGCCAGAGCCATAGCTGCAGAGCCTGAAGTCTTGGGTACAGAAAGTAGAGTCCTATTTCTAGGCATTGAGGCCTAATAGAATTAACCTTGTTAGACTTTTTAATTTCTTAGAAATGGTGATCATTTGTTTCCTTCCATTTTCTTCCTTTTGAAATGGAAAAGCTATGAATTATCCTATGCCTGGTTCATCATTGTATTTTGGAAGCAACTAACTGGTTTCCTAGATTGACACGTCTATAGATGGAAAAGACTTTTGCCACAGGATGGATATTACCCAAAATGGCACCCATACTTGAACTAGATGATGAGATTTTGGACTTTTAAAGTGATAGTATTCATATGAGATTTTGGATTTTAGTTGATGCTGTGTAGTTTGACACTTTGAGCATTTTGTGATTGAGGTTAATGTATTTTGCAATTGGGTTGGACATGAATTGTTAGAGTTCAGAGAGTGGACTATAGCAGGCTGGAAAATGTCTCCTCAAAACATATTCATGTCCTAAATGATGGGACTAGTGAGCATTATTTTGTATGGCAAAACTAACTTGTAGTTATGGGCAAATTAAGATAGTAAGATTATCTTGGATTATATCTGGGTGGGTCATAAAGGCAATCATAAGTATCTTTGCAAAAGGGAGGTATAGGAAGATCTGACATAGAAAAAAAAAGACACTACTAAGGAGTCAGAGATTGGAATGTTTGGCATGATGCAGCCACAAAACAAGGGAGTCCAGCCTCCATAACAAACTGGAAGAAGCAAGAAACAGATTCTCCCCTGGAGCCTCCACAGGAGGCAAATCCAAGTCAACGTAATGATTTTGGGTGACTGAATGTAATTTGTATTTCTGGCCACCCAAATTTCAGAGAATAAATCTCTGTTGTCTTGAACTATCTAGTTTCAGGTAATTTATTATACAGCCATAAGAAATTAATGAAAAGGCTAAAAGTGCTTTATCTCAAGAATACATAATTAGTTTGAGATTTGAAAACCAATTAGTGTAATTCACCATATTAGCAAACCAAAAAAGGAAAACCAAAGTATTTTCAGTAGATGTACAAAGAATAAAAATGGCAAATCCACATCCATTTCTGATTTTAAAAACACTCTCAACAAACCATATATTGAAGGAAACTTTTTCAATGTGATGAAAAGTATTTATGTAAATCAACATATATTTTCCCTAATGGGAAAAGAATGAATGCTTTTTGGCTAATTAAAAGAAACAAAACAGAACAAAACAAGGCAAGGATACTCATTCATTATTTCAAATCTGATGTTTCTGGCCATTGCAATAGGCAAGTAAAATTTAAAACAAAAACAAACTCATACTGACTATAAAGGCAGCAGTACACCTGTCTTTATTTATAGATAATATAGTCTTTTATGTAGAAAATGATGATATCAAATATCTAAAAAAAAGCTGCTAGAGACAAGTAAATTTATCAAAGATGCTAGGCACAGATCAATATAAAGAAGTCAATTTCATGTCTATAACAATCAGAAATTAAAATAATAATACCATTTAAATAGTGTCAAAATATGAACCATTTAAGGGTAAATAACAACATATTGACAAGGCTTTTACATTTAAAACTATAAAATACTGCTGAAAGGAGTTAAAGATAAACTATATAATAGTTATAGCACATTCATAGGTCAGAAAACTCATTATTGCTAAGATGTCAAGTCTTTCTAGATCAAACTATATAGATTTAGTGGAATACCAAATAAATCCTAGGAGTCTTCTTTTTAGAAATTGATAAACTGATTCTAAAATTTCATGGAAACATGAAAGTCATGATATAGCCTAAAAACCTTTCCAAAAAAAACTCACATTTAGATAATTACCTAGTCTTATGAATTATTTTAAAGTAGCAGTAATAAAGACAATGTGGCATTGATGTCAAACAAATAGGTCACTGAAACAAAAAGGAAGGTGCAAAAAATAGACTCACACAATAAGAACAACTAATTTTTAGCAAAGGTGCAAAGGCAATGATGTAAGGGGAAAAGGGTACAGCTTTCAACAAATGTTCTGAAACAACTGGATATCTTCTACAAAAATTAAAATTGGTTAATGCACAGACTCAAAATTCATTATAAATCTAAATGAAAATAAAGAAAATATAGAAACAAAATTTTTATAATTTGGGACATATAAAGATTTCTTAGATACAATACCAAAAGCAAGCCTGAAAAGGAAATAATGACAAATGGGGCTTGAACCAAATTAAGAACTTCTGTTATTTCAAAGAGAATGATAAAACACACCACAAAGTAGCAGACACTATATGCAGTTCTTACATTTGATGAATATTTGTATCCAAAACATATAAATTCTTTAAAAACTCAATAAGAAACAACTCCATTAAAAATAGGCAAAAGATTGAATGGATACTTCACCAAAGAAGGTATACAGATGAAACAGTATTTGGCATTGCTAGTGATTATGAATATACTAATTAAAACCAAAATAAAATTCCAACACACAACTATTGGAATGGCTAAAATTAAAAGCATTAACTATGCAATGTGTTGGTAAGGATGTGGAGAAAATGGAAGGCTCATAAACTGCTGACTAGAATACATGATACAACTGTTTGAAAACCAGTTTAGAAATTGCCTAAAAAGTTCACATACAGCTAGCTACTCCATGATCCTATCATTCTATATATCCATATAAAGACTGGTGCATGTAGGGCCATGAAAAATTTATTTGCCTCTGTTTCATTGAGATTAACTTATTTTTAGTTTCCACACATAGTTGATACCATGCAGTGTTTGTCATCCTCTTTCTGGCTTATTTTACTTAGCATAATGGACTCCAGGTTCATCCATGTTGTCACAAATGGAGGATTTCCTTCTTTCTAATAATTGAATAATCTCCCATTGTATGTGTGTGTGTATGATATTACATTTATTCATATTTATATATATACTCTTCTTTATAACAGTTGAATAATATCTCGTTGTGTACATATATAATATATATATATATAAATATATACACATATCACATCTCCTTTATCCATTCATCGATTGACAGAAACTTAGGTTGTTCCCATATCTTTCTTGGTTACTGTGAATAATGCTGCAATGAGCATGAAAGTGCAGACATCTCTTTGATAGTGTTTTCATTTCCTTTGGATAATACAAATACTTTTAAATATTTTTCAGTTTATGTGTCAATTATACTTTAATAAAGCTGAAGAAAAAAGCACGTTTATTTGTAGTAGTCCCAAAAGAGAAACAACTGAAATATCCACCCATGGGTTAAGAACTATGTCTTATGTATACAATAAAATATACATTATAGGATGAATCTAAATCAATTACTTTGAGGGAAGTAAACACACACACACACAAAGAACTGATACTGTATAGTTCCATTTATTTAAATTATACAAAATATCTACTAATCTATAGGGACAGAAAGCATGGAAGTGGTTGCCATAGGATAGGGTAGGGAGAATTCTGGGTGGGGGGGGGAGTGTTTTAAAGGAGAATTTATGAGTGATGGAAATACTCATTATTTTAAGTGTGGTGATGGTTTCATGGATACAAATACATATTTCAAACCATATACACTTTAAATATGTGAGTTTCTCCTCTCTGACCCAGCAATTGAACCACTATGTATTTACCCAAGGATACAAAAATACTTATTTGAAGAATTCGAAGCATCACAATGTTTATAGTAGCATTATTAATAATAGCCAAATTACAGAAAGAGCCCAAGTGTCCATTGACTGATGAATGGATAAAGAAGATGTGGTATATATATTTACAATGGAATATTACTCAGCTTTCAAAAAGAATGAAATCTTGCTATTTGCAATGATGTGAATGAGGCTAGTGTCTTATGCTAAGCAAAATGTCAGTCAGAGAAAGACAAATACTATATGGTTTTACTCATATGTGGAATGTAAGAAACAAAACAAATGAACATAGGGGAAAAGGGGAAAAAGACAGGGAAGCAACCATGAGAGACTCTTAACTATGGAAAACAAACTGAGGGTGGCTAGAGGGGAGGGGAGTGGGGAATGTGTGATGAGTAGTCAGGAGGGCACTTGTGTTGAATGCTAGATGTTGTATGTAAGTGATAAATCCCTAAATTTTACTCCTGAAACCAATATTATACTATATGTTAACTAACTAGAATTTAAATAAAAATTTGAAAAAAAAGAAAACAAATATGCATGTGAAGTTTAATGTCTACTTAAAGTTATACTTCAATTATTTCTTTTCTGAATAATCTTCACAATTATACTGTGAAGTTATACTTCAATTATTTCTTTTCTGAATAATCTCATCACATCTAGCCCCCACCCCCCAAATCCCAGTCAAACAAGAGAAGCTTATACAGGACTTAAGAAGCTGTTTCTGTCTCTCAAGGCAGAAGGACGTGCAGGGCTGACCAAAGAGAAGGGAAGATTGGGTTGAGTCAGTTTGGAGCTCAGGCTGGAAAGGAACAGTGCTCCAAAAGAGATCTTTGTGGTATATCCTTATGAATTCTACTTTGGAACTCTTTTTAAGAGAGTGATTTTATGAGCTACTTTTTGTTTAATTTGTTTGAGTCATTTTTTTTCTATGCTTTAATTAAAGAACCCTTTGGGCTTTAGTTTGTCCTGTTGTCATTCAGTGACATTTTCACACCTGGCATCAACCAGGGCCTGTTAAGGAACTGGTGGGAACTGGGTCAAGCAGCTATGCCAAAGTGTTACGTGTTATAGGAGATAAACCCTTGCTCCTGCTAAGACCTCGTCTTGAAAAATGTAGGTTGGCTTTTCTTATATTATAACCTTTTAGATATCATGTTCATTTTCTTTTTGGTGTTTATTTCAAATTGTGTTAATCTTCATACAAATATAGCATGAAAAGAAGGTAATCATCCAGCATAATATGACCATACCTCAAGCTAGGACACAATTGTGAATCTCTCTGTGAGTCTGAAACATATGTGCAGTGCTCAGGATATTTTCTTTATTTTATTAGGAACCATTAATTATCCACATTGTGTTTTGTCACCCTCTGTAAATTTCTTTTCAAAACATGTTTCTGTTTAGTATTGTTACACACACACACACACACACACACACTCACGCTGTATAAACTATTTTCATACACATTACAAGTTCAAGGTTTCATAGTACAGTTCAGTATCACAATTACAAGATTTCATACAACTGTTCAGTATTGCAAAATAAGCTATGTATTTTTTTCAGATACTGATAAATATGTGTAAGTCTCTTATTTCAATGGGAAATTTATCATCTATGGTATATTGAAATGGTATCATGGAAACAAACATAAAAAAGAGAAAAACAAAAGATTGTGGAGACTCAGGAATGTTAATAGTTGGAAATTCAACTTGCTGTTGAAAAAATGAAGAAAAGTAAGCATGAATTAACAGCTAATGAGTCTATAAATGTATTTATGTTTCTGCATACTGATATGAACATGCAATTAATGAGAAAAACTAGCTGTGGTCATTGATGTTGTGGAGCCATTAAAATGGAGTCACTGCATTGAAAAAAGATACATTCTTTCCTTTTGTTTTTCTTGCAAAGATACACAAATGAAAAAAAAAACAAAGTCTTAATGAATAATACCTCAGCTAATAGGAGAGAATTGCTCATTGTAATTGCTACATTATACATTTTTAAAAAAATCTTTTTTTTTTTAATTTTAGAGAGAGAAAGTGAGAGCATGTGTGCATGTGTGTGTTGGGAGTGGGCAGAGAGAGAAGGAGAGAGAGAGAATCCCAAGCAGGCTCCAGGCTCAGTGCAGAGCCTGACATAGGGCTTGATCCCACAACCCTGGGAACATGACCTGAGCTGAATTCAAGAGTTAGTCCCTTAAAGGACTGAACCACCCAGGCACCCATAGAGTATGCATTTTTAATCATGTTTGACTCTGATAAAACACATATCCATACACATAACATTATTGTAACTTAATATTACTAAGGAGTATATGTTTATCATCTAAATAATCTTAATCCAAAATCAGTCAATCATATATCCTATAAAACTGTGTTTTTACCTACACTATTTATATTGGATGCTTCCAGATTTTTACCAATAACATATAATTAGTTATCTATCTTATTTTTCTTGTTTATATAATAGAAGTAGATAAAAGGATTCATTTTAAAAAGGAACAAATGAACATAAAAATGGATAATATTTTATGAATGGAACAATTTATTTACAAAAGCCCAGATAACAAAGGAAATTATATAAGAAGAAATAAAAAACTTTTGGACATTAACAAAAAAAATACAAGTTAGATCACTGAGATATTTTTATTATTTAATATTTTTAAATGTTATTACTTGAATAAACAAAAAAGGCAGATAAATCGCCCATCTCATTACTGCTAGTAAGACTATAGGTTAGTTCCCCTGTTTAGAAAGTCAATTTGGAAATAGGTACAGTGATTTTTAATAACACAATCTTATTTTTCTAAGAAATTTCCTTTTATGAAAAACTCATGTAAAAAGAGCAAATGGGTAAAAAGAGATTAAGAAATAGAGTTTGGGAATTTTTAGTTCCTAATCACTTTCTCTCCAGTGAAACTATTATTTTTTATAATACAATATAACAAGCACAGTTATTTTTCTTCTAGAAATTTCAACAATAAATGTACTTTCTATATTTATTGTATATTTCTCCTTATAAGTCTGAACACCACTGAACAAATCTTCAGTTTAAAAATATTTTCATTTTTATCAAACCCATCATTTCCTATTATCACCAGTATTATCATTGTTAAGACAATTAATACCCATTCTTAAGATCTTAATACTATTTCTCCCAAATGGTTACTATACACAACATGTGCTGTGGGCAATGGTTTTGTGACAGTGTTAGTTTCTGATGATTACTAGATCTAGGCTATGTTTGTGTGTTAGATAGTGTTGCGGATGAAATGACACAGAGGACAAGACACACACAAAAGACAGACACAGACACAACTCCGGCCAGAGGAACAATTCTATGCAAGCCCCTCTTGCGGTTTATTTTATACCCGGTAACTGGATACAAACTGAAATCTACAAGATGCATTCCTTTACCAATTAAGGGCAAGTAGCCAAACACATTTCAAGGACAGGGGGGAGCAAAGGGAGGAAGCGACCACAACATGTTTACTAAGAGGCCTGCTCACAATTCCAGCCTCCTCCTTATTTCTAAGGAGGGCATGTTCCCTCGTTTGCGAGTGGACCATTAAACTTGGATATTGTGTGCAGGCCTCCTGGCAGAGCATCCTGTTTGCAGGCATGCTTTGCCCAGGCAGGGAGCCCCGTGTGCAGGCACATCCCCACGTCCCTAACCACGCTTTCTTGTGGTCACTGTCGGGCTCCCACAGATAGTAATTATAGTACTTAACTTTAAAGTAGACTTATAGTCTACTTTATTATGAAAACTTCCTGTATAGGAGAAAGTCTATATTGAATGTTTTTACTCTGTTCACGTATTTGGATTCAATGCTTCCAAGTATTTATTCTAAAGATATCATTAGATACGTACACAGAGAGTTTATGACAAATTTAATTAATACATTCAGAAATGATTGTTGAGCACAGTTTTCCTATGCTTGATATAGAGAAAATAAAAACTGGCAAATCTTTAAGAAAAATCTATTTAAAGTTATGATGTGTTATGCAATATAAAAGATTATTATAGTCATTTGTTTTGTTTCATATGAAATATTTTTATATAATAAATGTTAGCAACAAATTGAAACAAAAATTAGGTCTCAAAATATAGATATAGTTTATAGAATTATATCAATAGATATTTGAAACAGTACATAAAAAGAGTCAAATGTTTATACCAAATGTTAACTAAACAGTGATTATAAATTGATTATGAGTTATGGAAAATATTCACTCTTTATGACTTTCTGACATTTTCCAAATATTTTACAATAGGCATATATGACATATATGACATATATACCGTATGTATACATACACACACACATACACACACACACAAGCACAGCTGACCCTTGAACTACAAAGGTTTGAATTAGGTGGATCCATTTATATGAATGTGGATGAATTCATATGTGGATTTATTACAGTATAGTACTGTAAATATATTTTCTCCTTCTTATTATTTTCTTAATAACATTTTCTTTTCTCTAGCTTACTTCATTCTAACAATACAGTATATAATACATATAACATGGAATATATGTGTTAATTGACTGCTTATGTTATTTTAAGACCTCTAGTCTACATTAGGCTATTAGTAGTTAAGTTTTTGTGGAGTCAAAGCTACACATGGATTTTCTACTGTGCAGAGGGCCGGTGCCCTTTATCCCTGCATTAAGGTTCAACTGTATGTAGTATTGGGCAATGAATTCCTTCAAGAAATGTTAAAACCCTGTTTAGGATGAAGCCACGTACAATGTTAGTTTATGTCCTCTAACTCATCAGCAAATATTTATGTGGAATACCTTATAGTTTGATAGAATATGAAACCAAAGTTTCTTTTTTTATTATTTGCTATTTTGAAATTTTAATGGACTTTAGTTTAATTTTATTTTTCATTGACAACCTAATCTTTCCACAAATTATTAACCTATTCATTAAAACTCTTCTTTCAACAAAGTTTTTCCCCAGACTTAGGGCCTCTTCATAGGCTTCTATGCCATTCTGGCATGCTCTTCCTTCCTTCATATTGAACAATTCACCCTCATCCTTCAAATTACTATTTAAATATCTCCACTTCACCCTTTATGATAAATCTTCCCTTATCAAAATAAATCAGACCTCCTTCATTATAGTTTCTTTAACTTGTAATGTTCTTTAACATTTGTAATGTTCAATAATTATAAATTTAGTCATATTATCATTTATTTAATTTCTTTTTTAATGCATTAGGTATTTTTATTTTATTTTTTAATGTTTATTTATTTTGAGAGAGAGAGGGAGCATGCTTGCATGCATGCATAAACAGGTGATGGGTGGAGAGGAGTGGGAGCAGGGTGGAGAGACAGAGAGAGAGAGAAAGAGGAAGAATCCCAAGCAAGCTCCATGCTGTCGGCACAGAGCCAGATGCAGGTATTCATCTCATGAACTGTGAGATCATGACCTGAGATGAAATCCAGAGTCGGATGCTTAACTGAGCCATCCAGGTACCCGACTTTTATTTAATTTCTATCCACTGCTACATTTTGTATTTTTATTTACTTATTCACTCAATCAGCAACCCCCCCAAAAAATGAGTTTTTACTAAGTTCTAGACAGGGATGTCGGAATTACAGATCCTTCAGAAAACAAAGTTGATGATATTCCTACCCTCACAGAATGTAATTAAATAGAAGAAACAAAAAGCAGAAATATTTGTGTATATAACTCTATTTAGTGATAAGTGCTCTGGAAAAGTTAAGAAGAGTGTGGGGATGAAGACTGATGAAAAGAATGGGTTTTTGTTATCTCAGGGAATGGCCAGGGAAAGATCACAGGAATGATGACACCAGGGCAAAAATCAGAATGAAATGATGAAATGCAGGGGTATATGGGAAGAGAGTTCCAGGCAAAGAACTACATTTTGAAAGGCCTTAACAAGAGAATGTGTTTGGAAAATACTAAGAACTACAAGAAGGTCACTGTCACTAAAGCAGAGTGAGTCAGGAAGAGTAGTCTGAGATAGAGGCAGAGAAGTAGAAAAGGGTCAGATCATGTAAGGTCTATGCTGGCCATGGCTACAAATTTTGATTTTAGTCTAAATTATTATGGGAACTCATTAAAATGCCTTGAGATGGAAATGACAGAATCCAATTTAATTATTAAAAGCTTAATCTGGTTTTCATATGGAAAACATTTAGAGAGTTCAAATGGGGACCCCTAAGCTAGATGGCTATTTTAGTTGTCTTCCCAGAGGATGATTCTACACTGTCACATCTCAGGTCCCATTACAGTGGATGGACATTGTTAGGACTCAATTCAATAATATTTTTTCTGAATGAACAAATGCAAAAACAAAATGAATTTATGTATCTATATCTATATCATCTATATATCTGGTCTAATCTACATCTGGTTCTTTCTTTTTTTGATAATTTGCAAGGACTTTCTAGGACAGTGTTCTAAGGACAGATTACACAGAGTTTTGCCAGTTTCAGCTATTGACCATTTTTATTCTCCATGTCACCTAGTGCAGAAATCTATCAAGAATAGCATAAGGCCATTGACAGTTCTTAATGACTTTTTCATACCCTGCGACTTAATGTGCAAAAATCATTAATAGGCTAAACTCTAAGAACTTAATATTGGCATGACAATTTTACTGAACTGTACCTAAAATCTTCCAGAATAGTCAGAATCAGGATGAAGAGTCTCAGGTGAAGCAAGTAATAATTTCCAAAATGTAGATCAGGGATTCTATTCCCAACCATCAGCAAGACTTTATACTTGTCTTCTGCCCAGCATACTCTCCCAGTTTTGCTTATTGACTCACTTTCTTGTTTAATGTGATAGAAGATATATATTAAAGATAAAATGATATATGTATCAACTTATATAATGATAATTTTTTTTCTGTCACCATCTACCAATAACCTAAATAGACAATTCACTCTGTCATGTAATTATAGACATAGAGTTATTAGACAATGATATCACTTTGAAATATGTTTTCTAATATGTAATTAACAAAATGAAAAACAACCATGGAGAAAATCAGCTTCAGTAATATAGGACTATATTTTTCAAACAATTCCTTTAAATGTTTTACCAATGTTAAAAGATGGTTTTATTTGGACTGTGAAACAGCTTATGGCTCAATGCATGGACATTTTAAAACTCTTGCTATTTTCAAATATTTTACATTTATGTGACTCAATGAATTAGAAGATGGACAAAAACAGCAGAATCCAGTAGCAATAATAGTGTTCTTTGAGTCTTGATAACAAATACCTGGAGATTTTTTAGCCTAATAAATTATAGCCAGTCTCCCTGGAAAAGACTATTGGGCCCTTATTTATCTATTCTTTGGTAGACAGAGGACAGTAGCAAATTTTGGAAAACATTTATTTTGATGATGGTGTTTCTTTGACTCAACTTGATACAAAAGTGAAAACATTTTCTATTAAAATAATCTCTGTTTTAGAATCCTCAATCTCCAAAAGAAAATAGTAGTTCTCTCCCTGCTCAATTGACTTTTAAGAGTCAGTATAAGAGTAGACAGGCTGCCTGTAATTCAGTCCTTTCTCAGACTGGTCACCTCAAAATTACTGCCACTAATAACATTTAAGTTGAAAAACTAAAACCGATGGAGGATTCCTGAAAGAACTACATTCTAACTGTAGGTGGTTAAATGTATACCATTGAACAAAGCCGGAAAAACAACATTTGTATTACTGCATTTTTCAATGTTTATTATTATTATTATTATTATTATTTTACAGAAGACACACATTGAGGAGCATTCTGTATGAACTCTTATAATAAAATTTCATTCTGAACTCAGATTTAGAAAGAGTTGTGCTTCTAAGCAATGTGTTATTTTTATCTTATATACTGTGTGCCTCATTACCACTCATATTTCCCTTGTTAATGACAGAGAAAGCATTTAGGCAACTGTGTCTTGCCATTTGTCAGGCCCACATAATAAGACCATATAGCAGGCACTTGAAGCATTTAGCTTACCTTTAGCTTCATCTTATTTGACTCTTTAGAAATTATCCAGATAATTTTTACTAATTTCAGTAACCTCTGGCAGTAAGACATCAGAAGAGATTTGGGGGACAATATCTGGCTATAGAACAATGTTCTGTGCTCTGTTTTCCTAGTAGGGAGTTATGCTGCTCTGCATTCCTTATCTCCTTGCATTTCCTGGGGCCACATAAATGCATCTGGGACAATAAATTGTGAGCAGAAATAAAATCTACTATGGCTGAGACTGAACCTAAATGTAATTTCTCTTCTTCTAAGTGCCAGCTATATATTGGAACTCAGGATGACTTTGAGAGCTACATACTGAACATAACATATTTTCTGCCATATTGGGTCCCTGAATGACTATACTGGGCATAGCTTCTGCTTTCTTTCTTTTTTAAAAAAATTTTTAAAGTTTATTTTTGAGAGAGAGAGAGAGTCAGAGCATGAGTGGGGGAGAAGAGAAAGAGAGGGAGACACAGAATCCAAAGTAGGCACCAGGCCCTGAGCTATCAGCACAGAGCTTGATGTGGGGCTCAAACTTGGGTATGGTGAGATCATAACCTAAGCCAAAGTTGGATGCTTAACTGACTGAGCCACCTGTGTGTCCTGACACTGCTTTCTTATCTTTACCACCACCACCAACTGATATTTACAATAGCAAATTCAAACTATTGTGACAAACCACTGAAGTTTTAGGGCATATTTGTTTCATCAGCTATAGTTACTTTAATTATATTAAATTGGCACCTAATTGGGATACAGCTGTTTCCAAAAACTGCCCTATGTTATCTAGTGGCAAAATATTTGGTAAAGCTGACCAAGATTACCTGGGACGCACACTATATGGGTCTACTGAGACCACATCACTATTGGAATAATTGAAAAGCAGGAAATCAGTGTCTGTTGACTGTCACTAGTAGTATTTAGCAAAATCTTTGAAAAAAGAGATGTGCTTAAGAAAAATCAATTGGTTTGCAAGCCAAATTAAATCAAAATAGAAAACTACCCAGAAATTTAGAGACTTCCAAAATGGGAAATTCCAGTATTCAGTAATTCTAACCTCCAAAGAATAAGTTATGAGTATGAAATGTCTGAACTATAAGGTCCAGTAAGATTCAGTCTTGTGGCAGAAATTTTTACATGTGATTCTTGATTTCTAGTTTTGGGATCCACATGTTGAAGCTTGAAGTCAGCAGTCCCTCCTAACAACAACTAAAAGAATGAACAGGCTGAAACAACTCCTCTTGGATCAATACGAGAGGGGAGGACACAGGGCAAACCACTTCTCCCAATGTTGGTGAGACACACAAGCAAATACAGGAGTCGTGGCTCACTGGAACAAAAAAATCATGGCAGGGAAATCTGAACTACAGCTGACCAGTGATGGGGGCCTAGGGTGGACAACTCTGAGAGTTCAAAACTACACAGAAACACAGTCATGAGGGTCCCCACAACACTGTGAGATTTACCTCCAGAAGCACAACTAGATTCCCACAGTAAATATTTGAGAAAAATCTTCTGCTTCTGTCAGGGGGACATGGAAGAAACCATTGTTAAATATGTCAGATCAGTCTGTTCTTAACAAATTCTGCACTTAGGAGAAGCTAGTTAAGCAGAATCTAACCTACTGGGGTATTATCAAAGCCTAACTTAACTGGGTGAGGGAAATAGCCAACTCCAGCTCATTCTAGCAATGCTAGTTTACCATAATGAGGGGGTGGGGGGAGAATATACCAGGAAACACACTCAAAGTTCACAGTCTAGAGGCACAATCTCACTAAAAGATTGAGATCAAGACATCAGACTATAGAATATTGATCCTCTCCTACACACTTTGCCACTATTTACAGCAATTCCTTTTGCCTACAACATCATGTTTGACTATCAAGAAACAATTATAAAACACACTAAAGGGCAAAAGGCATAGTTCAAAACACCTATGATTAGTATGCTAAGTGCTCTCATAGATAAAGTAAACAGCATGTAAAACATATGGACAATGTGAGCAGAGAGATGGAAATCCCATGAAAGAACCAGAAGAAATACTAAAGATCAAAAACACTATAACCAAAATTAGTTGATGGTATTACCACTAGACTGTATGCAGCTGAGAAAGCATCTCTGATCTTGAAGGTATAGCAATAGAAACTTTGAAAACTGAAGAGCAAAGAGAACAAAGACAGAACAAACAGACAAACAACAACAATGACAAAAACCATATCCAAGACCTGTGAGGCAACTATAAAAATTATAGCACATGTGTCATGGGAACATCAGAAAGAGAAGACAAAAGGAAAAGAACAGAAGAACTATTTGAGACAATATTGAGAGAGTTTACAAAATTACTGGCAGACACCAATACAGGTCCTGGAAACTCAGAGAACATCAAGCAGAACAAATGCCCACAAAAACCAAAATGAACAATAAAACAAAATATATCCAAAAACATGCACAGAGGCATATCATTTTCAAACTCTAGAAAATAAAACAGAGGGAAAAAACATTTTATCTGTAAAGGAGCAAAAGTAAGAATAACATCTGTTTTTCCTTATAAGCCATACAGGCAAAAGGAGAATAGAATGAAATACTTAAAATATTGAGAGAAAAAAACAAAAACAAAACCACTGGTCTAAAATTCTGTACCCTGTAAAATCAAGCTTAAAAATACAGGAGAGATATAGTTTCTCAAAGAAAAAAATGTGTTTTTTTTTTTACCCACCTATTGTTTTAGCTGATCTCAAAATAGCCACCATTCTTTCATAAGAAAGATATTAAGGTTGAGAAAGCAATGGAATACATATAAATCTTGAGAGTTATGTCTCAGAAAGAACTTTCAGGGTCATAGTGGCACATTATTTTAATAGGAATAAAATTGAGAATAATTCTACTAAATTTTTTAGGAAATTATATTACAATAAGAATCATAAGACTGTTTAGTCAAGACTCCAATGATTGTTAAAACAAGTTTTGGCTTCCTCTACCTGCACAAATGGCAACAGGCTAGAATGACTTCAGTAAAGCTTCCTTTTGGGGAAGAGGGAGTATTATCGGGCTTCCAGAAGAAGGAACTACAAGGGTATTTGGTGATCAGTGGACTGGACCAACGCAGAGATACATCTTTTCAACAAGGATTTTGCTTTTCTTTGTGATATACGGTCTTGTCCAGCAGGGACAATATTTTCTATTCTCTTTGATTCTCTATGGGGTCATGTAACTATGTTTGGTCCATGTTTCAATTCATAGAACTGATCTATTCTAACTCTTCTTTGATGTTAGTATTCATGACAACCTTAGAAGCCACATATTGAAGATGGTACAAAGTCCATTGCTCTTGGTTGCAAATAAAGCTCTGTTGTGCTTACCCACTAATATTTGGAGGTTTATCTATTATATCAGCTTTCATGACCATTTCTGTCCCCAAATCCATAAGTTTATTATCAGGTGATATATTACAATAGAAGTCAATCACAGACTGAATTCTATGAAATGTGCAAAAATTTTAGCACGAAAGTATATAAGCAGTTGCACCACTGTCTTTATAAGCTGTCTTTAGGCATTTTCATAAATACTTTGGATAAAGAATGACAACAAGTAAACAAAACAGTATTCTCATGGCAGAACCAGCCAATATTCTAGTTGAGGCTTCTCAGTACTTCAATCTTGTCACTCCAGTTTTGCTGGCTTCTTTATCCCCAAGCAGTTATTAGTTATCATGCCATCTGAGTATTCAGCAATTTGTCTGGGTGTGCAATACACACACACACATGTATTGATTTTACATCATCTTCGCACCTCTCCATGTGTGTTCTGGAATGGAATTTTAAATTGTCTACTTTTTGTTGTTTCTTCAGTTTTTTGTTGGCATTAAATCTATGATTTATGTGAAATAATGTATATTTCCTGGCTCCCCGTTTGCTTTTAGTGAGAAAATAATTTTGCAGTAAGTTGCTGCATCTGTACCTCAAATGTTCATCATGGGTCTCATCTTTCCAGTGAGACCCAGAGCCCAACACCAGCCACAGAGTTCAGTGTTCACGGAGAAAACAGAAACACTAATCTACTTCCTGTTTCTCCTGAATTTCTTCATATATGTGGTTATGTAGCTACACATTATGTCATATTTTATGAATCACATTGAAAAAAGTTTCCATAGGTATAAAAATGCATATGTATAAAAAACATCTTTTTTAAATGTCCTTCCCACACCCCTACCTTAGAAAGTAGATATTTTTAAAAAATAATCTTTTCTTAATGTTTCATAAACTTGTAGCATTTGAAGAGATCCTTCTTCCCTTTACTATCAAATATGTCGATAGTGTTATATCTTAATTGTGGGTCAGTGCTAACATTTTGCATCTAAGAATAATTGGACTTTCATGCTAGATCTGTGTGGTTTTTTTGTTTTTGTCTGTTTGTTTGTTTTCAATATTTATTGTGAAAGAAAGCATGAGAGAACACTAGTGAGGGAGAGAGGGAGAGAGAATCCCTCTGTGCTGTCATCTCAGAGCCTGATGACCCTTGAGATCATGACCTGAGCCAAAACCAAGAGTCGGAGACTTTACCTACTAAGCTATACATGCACCCCTTAGATCTGTGGTTTTTTTTTAATAGTTGAGTGATATTAGGACAATCCTTCAGTACATGGGGTATCACTTTCTCTTGCTAAAATGAAGTAGGCAAAGTGCTTAAAATCAAATGGTAAGTCCTGTTCGGCTACAAAAAGGATGAGTCTTACTAGGGAGAGGGTTCAGAGGAGTCTGACCTAAGTTTGGTCAAGTGAAGAATCCTTGTCATACTATAGAATTAACTTTTGTTTGTTTTTTCAGATTTATTTAATTTGGACAGTACCTTTTTATTTTAGGTGCACTTCCTTCTCATGAAATATCAGAGAAGAAAATATTCTGATTATCCAAGTTCCTTGTTAGTAATAACCAAAATTGCCATGCTTACCTGCTTACTGTATACCAGTGTGGTACTAAGTGCATGTATCTTTCAGAATATCCTGTCTTATGACACAATACCAACTCTAAAATCTCATTATCTTAGAGAAGCAAAGGCTTATTCCTTGCTCATGGCACATGCCCACTCTAAGTTGGCTGCAACTGTGCTTAGCACCACCTTCACTCTGGTACCCAGCTGACGGCCGACCTCTGTCTGAAATATTCTCAATCTGGTAGAAGAGAAAAAAAGAGGTATCATGGAAAACTACATGATGCTTCTCAAAACTTCTGCCCAATGTAATACACATCACTTCTACTCAACTACCACAGACATAAGCAAATCTATGGCATTGGTTTGGTTATCATGGGGAGAGGAAGGAAACATTACCATAGAAACATTCAATAATTGTGAAAGATAATACAGCCTACCAAAGAGTTCTTAAATGTATTATTATATATAAACTTTAAATCAGGACTGATTGTGTTATTTTTTCTCTTTTAAATAGAGAAAAACAAGGCTTATAAATGTAAAGCTGTTAAATTTAAAAAGCTTGGATTTGAGAGAAGATACAGATTGATGGTTTTCAAAGCCCATGTTCTTAACTTGAAATCATTTCATCAAATTTTGATAAGTTGATTATATTATTTTATGGGGATCTAATAAACAAGTAAGAATGATAAAAGTATAATTAGGAAGAGGAGGAGGAGGAGGAGGAGGAGGATGATGATGATGATGATAGTGAAAACACAAGATGAACAATGAATTTCCTCCTTTTAAAGGTTCAGAATTCCATCGTCTTATTCAAACCTATATTCTACATGGCTGCTAGGTATTAGAAATGTTGGGGATTTTGTAATGGCAAACATTTACAATGATTTCAATTTAAAAATTTTGATTTTACGGTTTTATTTTCTTAGTCTAGGATGTGTAGAAGCAGTGAGTCAAAGTCAAAGAAGTAGAGCAAGGAGAAAGGGAGGGGCAAGCATAGCACTTTTCATCACACAGAAATTGAGAATTTAACAGTTGATTAGCTATTAGAGTGTCTTGGTAGTTCCCTTGTGTTTTACATTCCTTTCAGCTTAATTAATGATTCACTCTGCCTTTTAATCTGCCTTACTTAGATTACCAACACAGTAGCATTGTTTATTTAAGGAGAATTGCAGGGAGGTGGATGTTAAATGGTATAGGTCAGTATCTCATCTATATTTGAATGCCTGATAATGTTTTGCTGATTCATATTTAGATCTTATTCTGCACTTAACAGGATTCCATGGTTGGTATACAATATGGATTTTAAACTATATTACTTTGGAATTTCTTCAGAGATTTTGAAATTATTTTATAACAAAGTATTCTTTTTAAGTTCCACAGATAGAGCACAAAAATGGAGTATGATTCATATTCCTTGATCTGGGGCTTCCACATAGGAATATATGATCATTGACACACATACAAAAAAATCACGGTTCTTACTTACCACCCTCAAATACACAGGTTAAATGGTACAGTGTTTAAGAAAACAAAGCATGGTTGAAACTGGAGCTGCTGCTCTATTCTTGAATTGCGATGTTTACCCTTTTCTCCATCTCATGTATTCCCAAACTTTCACTATTATTAATCCAGGAAATCAAGAATTTAAGACTCTCTCTGCTTCTGTCCCTGTTTCTTTCTATGTGTCTCTCCTTAACTTAAGAGGCTACAACAGGTTCTGTTGAATTTATTTGTTATTTATTTTATTTCATTTCATTATTTTATTTTATTCTTTGAGACACTATAATCTCATATTCAGAGGCTCTACATTAGATTTAATTTGTCCTTCAAAACTGGATTAGAGAGAGATGCCAACACATATGGTAACTCCTGGAACAGTTTACAGCTTGAACAACCTACAGGAAACCATGAAAGCCACATTTCCTGTCAGTACTGTGAAGCCAAAATCTGTGTTTGAAAATGAACTTGAGCATGTACCTAAAATCTGTGAAAAAATCCATTTAGTGATCTTATATAGTTTTAGAGGTGACATATCCTGAGTGACATTCCAATAAAAGCTACCAAAATCTTGATTGCATTTTAATGAGTGAAAGTAATTTTGAGTTCTACTTTGTGTTTTTAAATGCATACTATTTTTACAATTTTAAATTTCCACTCCAAATCAAAGTTAAGCTCAATTTCTTGTCTGATAACCTTGTATGTGTGTTCATTTATGTTTCATTTTTCTTCAAAGAACAAGAATACTTGAAATTTCTCTCCTTAATATAGTTTCCAGTTTTTCATGAACACTCTGCTATTTATGTAGATAATTTTATACCTTTTATTATTATTAGATAATAGTGGTGGAATAAAACAGCTACAAGCTAAATAAACTTCTTGGCATCTACAATATATTTACTCTCTATGTGAATAGGTCCTTTGATCTTTCAGAAGGAACACAGTTGGTAAGAAACACTGCAGCAGATTTCCAAAGCCTGAAAGCTTCTGGCTGTTAACAATTGGCACTTCAAAGAATCTTTGACAACAAAGATGGTGACAGCTAAGAGTGTATCATGAGGAGAGTTTATAGTAAACAAATGTCTCCTTTGATGCAAATTTGAGTTTCTAAATACATTAGTTATTACTGGATGTATTTTCAAAGGCTGCTCTACAAAGCCTTCTTGAGAAATTGCTCTGTGACATTACCCCAAAGCCTGTGTGTATGTATGAAAAATGCTTTTTTTTCACTTTCAAATGGATGAGTATAGCTGTAGGTATCTTCTATTTCTATAACATACAATGAGGATAATGTGTCAATTTGGCCTGGAGAATAATCTGTTATGCCATGACTAATGTTTTCAATCATTGAGATAATATGCTTAAGATTCTCCACACTTTGGATAACGTACTCACTTCACAGCCTTTACCTGCCCAGGCCTCAGTTACCTGGCAGAATCCTTGCCTTCTTTCCTACAACATCTACCCCCTGGTCTACAGCTTTACCTCAGAAATCTGAGTATTTATCTATCCTTAGTGCTCTCCTTCGCCATTATTTTTCTCCAGATATAGAGTTGGTTACCTCATTTTTCTTCTTATCTAGTAAACTTTGAATTTTACAGAGATTCTTTTTTCATACTTTCTCTTCTCTCCCTTTTAGTACTCAGAGCAAACATAGATGGACAGTACAAATTATGAAATTCAAATTTACAGGTGTCTACCTGCTATGAAGCTAAACTGAATAGAAGCTGGCAGGTCCAAGACCAACAATAATTCAGGAATACCGCTAGAATACTTTTCAGTTTTAAGGGAAAGAAGTGCTTTTTGGTCACCAACCTAATTAATTATATATTAGCTATCCCACTAAGCCAAAAGATGCATGGGAAACCACTAAGTTGAGTGCTTAGTAGGATACAGTAGTTATTAGGCCCTCCTAGTCCCTTCCTATTTGATAACTCTGTTTGCGGAATTTCGTGGCTGAATTGGCAATAAGAAAACAACCGCAGGTATCCAGCTAATCAGTGTTAACATTCCACTACCATAGATATTACTGTCAAATTTAAAATTATTAGTGGGCAATTGTGGTGAGAGAAGTTTTAATGGAACACAATGAAGATAATTAAAAAGATTTATGAAAGAAATATCAGCCCAATCATAACTTCACATTCTAATGAGTAATTTTTTTAAAATTGATGTGAACATCTACATTACATAGACATTCTAGTCCTTCAATTTGGCCAAAATATAATTAAGAATATTTAGTATTAGATTAAAAGGGGAATTAATTTACATCTACCATCCTGAAACATTGGTTTTTGTTCTTACCTTTGTCATTAACTGTACCTATGGTAAATCCAAGCAACTATTAGGATACATCAAAATAATTTCCATTATTTGCTGAGGTATTTGTACATACATGTACATACATGTGCATTTTTTTTGTTTGATACAAAAATATCAGTATGCTTTTATGAGTAGCATACCATGACATGAAGAGGAATTAGAACCATCAGTAGATTTATATATTTATGTTTAAATAAAAAAATTAAACAAAATGATATACTTAAAAGTGAACAAAGTAAAATGGAGAATATTTATCACACATATGTTGGTAGATTAGTTAGTTACATTTTAGTTAGATGGTAGATAGTATTTATATGTTGGTATAGATATAAATTGGTAAAATTAACACTTTATTGATAATATGTTATAAAATAACATGGCCTAATATATACTTAAAACAAAAGTAACAAGAAACATTTACTATAAGGCAAAATTCAAATACATATTCAATATGTCTATAAACATTCACTATTGCTCTTAATCAAATAATTGTAAATTAAAACTAGTTAACATATCTTTGCCTTTCAACTTTTTAAAGGATTGAAACAAATAATAACAAAATAATGAGGGATCAGGAATAGGATATTTTCAAATGTTACTGGTGAAAATGAAAATTAGCCTACATTTTGGGAGAACAGTTTGCCATATTAGAAGAACCTTTAATATTTTATTAATTTTATCGCATATTATGAATTTTATTCTGATAATTTATTCCATGGAAACTGATAGAGTCGAGCATTGACATATATATATGAAAGTGTGCAAAACAATGTTACTTCTAGCAATAAAAACTTTAAAAGTGATTAGTTTTGAAATAATGGATTTATCAGCCAAATTGAGCAGAAAAACAGTTATATCTAGAATCGATTGGCTGACATAGATGACGTGTTACAATTACTATTTAGGGGAATTATAATATTACTTTTTGATTTGTTGTTACTGCTGTGAAGATGTAAAAATAAGACATTTATTAGTTCTGCTTTGAGCTTCTACAAGCCATTATCACACAAAAGTGTTCATGCCAGGGAGTCAAAAACTCAGTGGTTTTAGAAAGCAAAGCAGTGTACATACATGAAGAATTAAGGTCAGCAAAGTGACCAGGACAGAATTTCGGTAGACAGCCAGGAGCCCAGAAGACTCACGTCACACAAAAATCAGAGCAAAATAGATACAAAGAACATGCAGGGCACTGACAGGAAATGAGAAATAGAGGAAGTCAAGTGGAAGAATAAGCTCTTCGACCCATAAATAAGGGAAGGCATCACAACTGAGGCAATTTTCTATTGCAGCCTCACTGAACTTTAAGCTTCTTGAAAGCAAGGGCCATCTTTTGTTCTAACGCTTAGTAGAATGGCTGGAAATAATTGGTGTTCAAAAGTAAAATTGAAGTAAAAGACTTTTTACCCTTTAACCCGGAGACAGCCTATCCTGAAGGCTTTCAGCCATCTACTCCAAAAAACAATTCCCAAGCCAAACTAAGTGGTAATTATATAGTTATATTTTGTTTGAAGGAAGAACAGAAACAAGTATATTACACATGAAGATAGATATTTTGGACTGAAAAGAAGCACCGAAGTGAATGTTTATGTGCTGCCACTTCATTTTGCATGGTGTGCATTTGGTGTGCACTACTGTGTGCATTTGTTTAAACATTTTTTAAATATTTACTTAGTTTTGAGAGACATGAGACAAAGCATGCAGGGGGGAGGGGCAGAGAGAGAGGGAGACACAGACTCTGAGACAGACTGCAGGCTCAGAGCTGTCAGCACAGAGCCCAATGTGGGGCTCAAACCCATGAACCATAAGATCATGACCTGAACCGAAATCAAACGCTTAACTGACTGAGCCAGCCAGGTGCACCTGTGTGCATATGTTTATATATTCATCTCCCCTACTAGGAAGTGTGAGCTTCTTGGCGTGGAACATTTGTTCATTTCTAAATTCTCAGCTCAAGGCTGTGTTTATGCCTCCAATTGTTTTTAAATTGATTTGAAGGTTTTTCTCTTTGGGACAATCACTCTTCTCCCACTCAGTCCCATGCCATATGCTTAGTTAACTTTACCTTCGACTCAAAGTATTAACTTGTGCCTTAGGACTGAACAACATGATCATTTCAGAAATGAACTTAGGACCCAAAGGTAGAGCTGGCCAGTAAAAATAAATCCTTGAGATGATTGCTGGAATTGCTAGATGAGAAGTATTATTTTCTTTTGAACTCAAAACTTTAAGAATGATTTCAGCTATATTTGTTCAACGTACAGAAATCCCATCTGAGAATGACATGAAGAGAAAAAAAGAGTCAAATGGAAAGGTGACAGGGAGAGAGACAGACAGACACACACACAGACACAGACAGAGAGAGAGAGAGAGAGAGAGAGAGAGAGACATGCTTGATGATAGTATTGAACACTTAGATCATGCTGTGCCTGAAATCTATTCTCAGATTTTTATACTTTAGTTTATTTGAATTAGGTATCTGTTGCCTATAGGTGAGCGAACCCTCCAAAATTCACTAGTAGAAACTAATAACAGCTATTGGGAAATTTGAGAACGTTTCAGTGTAAACCCTAAGTTAGGTGATACAATTAAATAAATGTTTATTTCTTTAGATATCATAATCAAAATATGGCTGTATAAAACAATGGCTTGAGGAACTACATGCTGAAATACTTAGGATCAAGCATCACAAAATCTACAAATTTTACTTTTAAATGAATCAGCAAAAAATATATACTTATGGAAAGAAAAAAATGAGAAATTGGCCAAATCTTAACAATTAGTAAGTCCAGGTGAAGGATAGATGGGTGTTCATTGACTATTCTATTAACTTTCAGTAGGTTTGAAATTTCTTGAAATAAAATCTGTAGGAAACCCAAAATGCAACAATTGCTGAGTGACGTGACTCAGCAAAACCCATTCCTTTTCAACTTTTGCAAAATTTTATAAGCTTCTTTATTCAGTAGAAGTAATCACATCATATCTAAATCAACACTATAATGGCTTGTGTTTTAACCATGCTATCTACACAGAGATCTAATTGTATAATAGCTTCTATATTTGAAAAGTAAAAGTGAGTTATATATTTGAGAAAATAGAAAGAATCAAATTGACAAGTCAGATTCACACAAATCAGCTATTCAACTCAGTGTCAAACTTTCCTAATCATTTCTCTAATCATGACTAAGAGACACATGTGAAAAAAAGAATGGTTTGAGACCACCCAACCAGTATACTTTAGTGGTCTTTTATTGCCACAGTAGGACATTCTCTGTCCAGATAAACATATTAGGTTTCTAAGTGTTATAAGTGGCTGGATTCCACACATCAAATGGAGTTATTTTCAGTTATTCCTGAAGCATCTTTATTTTGTACTTGGATAGTACATACTTAACATGTCACATATGTAACACAGCTTGATTTTGTTTTTAAATGTGATATAGCTTGACTTTTTTTCTGGAACTATGTCCTCTAAATCCTCATATTCAAAATCTGTTTACTTTAAGCAGTCCTAGAGAAACCAGATACATTCCCCTAAATGTCTTTCATAGTTAAAGAGTCTCTGACAGTAAATATCATTAATCTGTTTGCCAAGAAGGCTGCCATTAGCATGTTTACAAAGAGGTTTGATCCAATTACATTCCTTCTTTCTTTTCCTCACATTGAGAAAATGGACTGTGAAGCTGTTGCTGAACATGTTTTCTTCAGTAGCTCATCTTCTCCCATCTCCAGACTCCATGTCAGTTGCATGTATTCGATCAGTCTACTCACATCCTTGCTCCTGAGTTTGAATAAAAAACTAGGCCAAGGAAGCCAGATATTCCACAGGACTAGAAAAGATAATCAACTATAGGCAACTGAAAGGATAGAGAAATGGAGAAACTGAGGTACCCAGAATTATGCTAAAGATAGAGGCACTGTCACCATAATATGGTTGACCGTGCTTGTATGTAGAATATGCCATAGTTTCATATACATATACAAAAGACTGACTGACATATGTAGCGCACACACATGCCCACGATTAAACAGAACAGTTAATATTTATTTTGATTTATTTGTGGTTTAATGTTTTGTATTGTTTGCAAACCAAAAAAAAATATTTACTTCTCATTAAAATCCCAGTTATGTGATTGCATTTTTTCCTTGCAGTTGCTATAATATTTTATTTACATTTCAGTGATGGAGTTTTAGTTTTACTGAATTTAATCTGATTATCGGTCACTGTCATATGAAATCAATATGAATATACATGTATACATATGTATACAAATATATATATATAACATGTTATACATATATATGTATAATTGGAATCTCAGAACTTCCTACTTACATGTAGAAAGAAATAACTATTCAGCAAGATATATTAAAGACATTTTTTTAAAGTTTATTTTATGTATTTATTTTGAGAAAGAGAGACAGAAATAAAGAGAGAGGGAGACAGAGAATCCCACACAGGTTCACTCTGCAGAGTGAGACCCTGCAGAGCCTGATGCAGGGCTTGAACTGACAAGCCATGAGATTATTACTTGAGCTGAAACCAAGAGTCAGACAGTTAAACGACTGAGCTACCCAGGTGCCCCTAAAGACATATTTTTTCTAAAGTAATATTATGTGTGCATCTGTGAATTCATTTATACACAAGCATAATTTTATGCAGCAGAGTTTAAACTCCTTGATAATATACTTAAATTATACCCATTAACATATACTCAAATGCTGAATGATTTATGTGACTTTTTACAACTTTGTTACTTTAAAATAGAATAATTTCATGTTGTCTTTCATGTAGAAATCATTGCTACATATCTTGTATTTGGATTTAATTAGAAACCAAAATGTGCTTGAATGGCACGTGACACTCCCTTACTGTGACTACCAGAGAATAAAACCATTTATTTTGTCCCATTCAGAAAATGAAGCCTCAGGTGGGGTCCAATGAGACCCTGGATAACTTTGAGACCTGTGTCCAGTTTTCTGTCTAGAATTGGAAAAGAGGGAAGACACAGACATCTTTCCTTTCACCCACACTTGGATTTGATCGTAGTATCACTGACAGCTGGGCAGAGGGCCACTCTGGGTGGCACTGGCATGGAAAGGAGAGTGCTCAGAGAGTTCTTATGTCTCACAGAGCGAGGTTTGCAGCTTGGCTGGGCATTGGATCAGCACACATGCAACCCCGAAGGGGACTCAACAAGAGAGAGAGAACACCAACCAGCTAGAGCTGGTCTCTGGTGAGGACATTAGTTTATGTAGATACTTCAGCAGCAGGTGCAGAAAGGAGAGAAGCACGCACCCAAAGATGAGAAGAAGTGAGCTGCGTTTCATCAAAATACAGCCGAAACAAACAAACCCACTACTCAATTCCTAGGAACTGAAATCAGCCCAAGAAAAAAGGCATACAAAGCAGAAAGGACTGTAAAGGGACTATTTACCTGTAGAAATCTGAATTATATATTCTGAATTGCCTGAAACAATACTCACTTGGAGTGAGGAACTGCATTACATTGACTAGAATGTGCTGTCCACCATTTAGAGAGTGAAGGCTGAGTTAGAGATAAGATTTGAGCAATAGAGTGATAGTTTTTTCATTGCACACTTGAGTCTAATGGACTCCTGTAAATTTTATGTCTTCTGAATGTACATATTTCTACATTTTTGTTGCTGAAAGCACAAATGGGTTGTGCACAGTAATGGTGTTGGACAGCCATGATTCATGGATCTAACCAGTAAACATCTTTATTTTTCTTTCCTGTTGTCTTTTAAAAATGTGTTTTATGATACTTACTTTACCCTTGGTTAAAAACTCAGTCCCCTGCGTTTTGGCTTACCCCTATGATAAAAGGTCTCATTGGTGCATTAATGATCAACGATTTTCCGCTGAGATGTTACATACTGCCAGTTCTTATGAAAATCAAAACTCACACCTGATTAGAATGAGATCTGCCCTGTCTCATTTGTGACATACCACTCGCTAGCCTCCTGCAGGAGGAAAGAATGGTATTATTCTTCACCTTGTGCTTTCACACCTCCGCACCCATTTAACTGAAGTTTATGGCCAGTAGAGTAGAGTTGAAGCCCCTGGGGGAGAAGGGAGTTAATGGTGACCAGTGAGTTGTCATGTGCAAGCTTTACACTTTCAGGGCCTGCCAGATGTCTGAAACATACTCTGACTGATGAGAACTATCCACTTGAGTTTTACATACTCTAGGAGTACATGTCATTTCCTACAACAGTATCTCTCCTCTGCTCGCCTGCCAAATCAACTAGCCCCTCTAAGTATTCTTGTTCCCTCTCTAGATTTCCCAGGTGGGAGGCTAACATAAGTCTATTGTGTCCTTTTTTCCCAGCAGAGATATAACAAGCTCCTCCCTTCTCTTTATTAAGTGAAGTTCCACTCAACCCACTTTGTAACACTGGAGAGTAGGTCCTCATAACACAGTCCTCTCCAAAGGAATACTGGGAGAGTAGCTTCTCTTTTTTTTAAGTGTCTTTTTATTTTCTTTTCCTTTTCCTTTTTTTTTTTTCCCACCTACCAAGTGGATGAGGGTTAGCAATCAATTCTGGGCTAATCTTCATCTTCAAGAAAACGAGGCTAGTCAATTGATAGTTTTATACTCAATATTGGTTGTATTTTTTTCTCATCTAAAATTAAGATAGAACAAGTACAATATTTATATGCTGAGTATCAATTATTCTATTCATATCTATCTATCATCTATCTACTTATCTATCATCATCTACCTGTTTTATTGTAGTCTATATTGGTAGTTCAAAATGAATTTACTTGTGTTCAAAAGGAAACTTCTTATTTCAATACCCAAACTTAAGATTTCAGAGAAGGGCCTACTTCTTCACCTGTAAAATAACAAAAATTTGAGGCATCTGTGTGGCTCAGTCGGTTAAGTGACTTCAGCCCAGGTTATGACCTCACAGTTCGTGGGTTCAGGCCCCCATCGGGCTCTGTGGGGAAAGCTCAGAGCCTGCAGCCTACTTCAGATTCTGTGTCTCCCTCTCTCTCTGCCCTCCCCTATTCACACTCTATCTCTTTCTCAAAAATAAATAAACATTAATTTTTTTAAATAACAAATTTTGGTTTACCATCTTTAAATTCTTCTCCATATCTTACATTAAATTCCTTTGTCCCTTGTTTCTACCACTTATCTTCTTTAGAGCAAGTGGGTAGTTACATAAACTGTATTCTAGGAATAAAGTTCTATCTTTCCCAATATGTCAAAGCATGCAAATAAGTCTCATAAATGACTGTGGATAAGCTATACTGGGTTTTCTTCAATCTCATGTTGTATATACCAACTCACTGTAGGTGCCAGCTTGCAGATACCCTAGTATATGAAAAGCAAGTTATGTGTGAATGTGAGCAGTTGAGAATTAAAATGCTAAGTGGTTGAGGATGCAAAATGAGAATTTAAAAAAAATGGAAACAAAAACAAAAAGACTACAGGAGAGTTATAGCTTCCAGATTTGTGATAAAATCTCAAAATTATACATTGCAACAAGGGATTACAAATGTACATCATTTACTTTCTGATACGGAGTAAAGAAAGTAAATAAAAAATGAAGGAAAGTGAAAAACAAGTCTCACAAAAGTGATGAACAGTTAGGATGAACCAGCTTCCGTGATGCTTAAAAAAAGAAGATAGGGTTCATATCCCTGAATAGCACTAGTCACTTGAACATAAAGCGGGAACACAATTGTTTCATCTGTTCCCCTTACTGAATTGTATGCTTGTATATTCCAAAGGACTTTTTAAAATAAACCATTTTTCTGCCTACTTTTTTCAAATTATAATCATCCAGATAGAAAGTTCAAGAACTCTAACCTTTAAAAAAATTAACAAAATATATACATTTTTATTTCCTCATTTGTCTTTTAAACATAAATATAATTTTGAGGGCATAGTTTTAAAAAATGAATTTGTCCTTTTAATGTTTCTTTGGAATCCTCAATTCTCAAAATGATTTAAGCTATTTTGTTTTCATATCTCAAGTTCCTTTGACTGTTAATGTCAACAAGGCTATTTCATTCATTTTTGCTACTTAGACCCACATAGCTTCATCCTGTAGAGTGTTTTATACTATCTATGTATTAGAGGTATATTCTTTTTTATATGTTCTGTTTTTAGTCACTGGCCTCATTACCTTATGTTACTCTATAGTGAATATCACAGTCAAGTACAGCCATTAGCTAATGATCCATTGTCTCTTCAGGGCAAGATTAGAAACACAGAGATGCTCATGCTGAGCAAGTGAGAACTGGAAGCCTAACACATTATGAAAATGAAATAAAGAGAAAAATCCAATTAGATACTCTTAGTAGGGGTCAAAAGAAGTAAGGGGCTTTCATTGGCTCTAACTTATTCACAATGTCAATGTACCATAGAAGCAAAATATAACACATTGTAGTGAGGCAGATATTTATGAGGAGAGTCACTGAACAATTACTACAAGTTGCCACTGAACGAAATGTAAATTATAGCAGTGACTTAATTTCAAGTCAGCCTTTACCCTTTAGTCCAACTATCTCTGTATTGCTCAACATAATAATTTTAGTATCAAAAAATGCTCAATAACAGCAATGATCTCTGCAGGTTTTGCCAGCATATTTTATTGGCAAAGATTCACAGATCCTGATGTTTAGTGTTGAGTTTCTAGAACTAATTTGATGAAGCAAGAAGTCAAGATCACAATAAAATCTTTTTAGGGGTTCACGCTGAATAGTTGATACTGAAGACTTTGTATTGCTGAATAATTGTGCTTTTTCCTCATTACACATTTATAATCTTATTCACAACCCTATCTCAGGCCATGATATAATTATTCCTTACAACTTTAATTATACTGAACATAACACTGTATAATGTTGACATAGGGTCTTTAATTTTAAGTTGTTGACTTAGGCACACAGCTTCCAGAGTTGTAAGTGTAAATTTCACACCCACACCACCAATTATTTTAATAGATGTGATTTTTTTTAAAACAACAGTAAGGAAAATGTTTGGTGACAATTTTTTATGTGGCATCTCTCATATTGTTTTTAAAGTTCAACTCACCTTCCAGAATTTTGTTTTAAGTTTATTAATTACAACTTAGATGCTTTAAATTTCCCCATTCTTTTTTTTTCCTATTGATCTCATCCTTTGCACTAAAAAGTCTAATTAAATTCTGATGTAGCTCTCTAGCATATACCTCCAAGAGTATTATCAATCATACCATATGTCTTATCACAGTTTTGTAGCTCTAAAACAGCATGTTGCATGTGGGCTTATGTGTCACAAGGAGTGTTTCTATATACAGTCATCTGATACTTTAGCAAAATGTATTTAATTTCTATTAGAAACCATAAAAATTTAAAAGGTAGGAAAACAGCTATGAAATAAAAGAGTGACCAGAGAAAAAGACTGAAAACAGAGAAAACAATGTCGTAGAAGACAGGTAAGACTGAGATGTTAAAGACAGAGGGAAAAGAAGTGTGCATTCCAGGTCCCAGAGGAGGAAGGACATTGTATCCATAGATTAGTTTAAGAGCTTATGCTCGGATGGAGGAGGAGCACTGAGATGGTTAATCTTGTGTGTCAAATTGACTACATCATGAAGTGCCCAAAATTTTGGTCAAACATTATTCTAAATGTTGCTATGAGGATATTTCTGGATGAAATTAATATTTGAATTGGTAGATTGAGTAAAGCAGCCCAGTGTAGGTGGGCCTCATCCAGACTGAAGGAGGCTTGAATAGAACAAGAGGCAGAGTAAGGAAGAATTTGCTTTCCTGTATCGCTGTTTTAGAGCTTGGAGTAGTCCTCTGTACTTGAGTTGGAACCCATACCATCAGCACTCTTGCTTCTCAGGCCTTTGGACTTAACTGGAACAATACCACAGGTTCCTGGGTTATATGGTAAATTCCTTATTTTAGATATATACCCTCGCTAAGCAACCAGCCCTCAGAATCAAAGAGCTGGATGATACTTTCCCATTTTTGAAAATTAATGAATATAATGAGGTTGGCTGGTTGCTCTTAATGTCCCTAGACAAAGCAGTAAAAGAAAGGGATGAGCTCAATGATTCGGATTTCTAACTCAAGCACACATACATGATCTGAAAGCTTCCACGTGTCCCCTTGAAGGAGACACATTACTTGTAGCTGAAGGGCTGAAATTGCTAAAAATTGGATGCAGAACCTGATCCTGTGACTGGTTGAATCGCAAAGCAAGTTGAACTCCCAGCCTCACAAATTATCTGCTGTTTAAGTGAGGGCATTGATTAAGTTAGACAGGAATGGTGTAGGCGGTGTGGGCATGTGTGGGTACACTCTGATGGGGCTAGTTACATTGAGCTCTTAAATTCTTTTTTTATTATTTTGTTTTTAAATTTTTATTTATTTATTATTTATTTATTAATTGTCAAGTTGGCTAAAATACAGTGATAAAATACAGGCTAAAATAGTGTGCTCTTGGTTTGGGGGTAGATTCCCATGCTTCATTGCTTACATAAAGCACCCAGTGCTCATCCCAACAAGTGCCCTCCTCAATGCCCATCACCTATTTTCCCATCTTCCCCCACATCTGAAAGATCATAAATATCTAAGTAAAGGACGGATATGATAGAATTAAACTATAATGTTTAATTAACTCCATCAACCCTCAGTTTGTTCTCTGTATTTAAGAGTCTCTTATGGTTTGCCTCCCTCTCTCTCTGTTTGTAGCTATTTTTTCCCCTTCCTTTCACCCATGGTATTCTTTAAGATTCTCAAGTTCCACATATGAGTGAAAACATGATATCTGTCTTTCTCTGACTAGCTTATTTCACTTAGCATAATACCTTCCAGTTCCATCCACACTGCTGCAAATGTCTTCTTTTCCAGGGGAAGAAGCCTTCCTGCCCCAAGTTAAAGTGACTTCCCTACACCTATCTGTAGGTATTAACTCTGCATTGCCTGAAGAAACTCTAATGGCTTACCTGAAACAGTTACCATGTAAGACAATACTGACGAGGTTCATGGCCCACTTCCACTACCACTTTTTGTTTCTAGACATATAACTACATTTGGTTCCAGCAGGCCCCAAACAGTGAGGAAAAGTGTGACCCATTAAGAGATGTTCTACACTACTTGAGTATAAACAACTACTTGAGTTTTCTAATTTATACAAGCAGGAATCCAGGGAACATAATGTTAGAAGAAACATAAAGTTGGATCAGATTGAACTTATTGATATCAGTTCATTAAGCAGAGTTTCTACATTTAATATAATAACTTAGCAGTTAGGAAGGCTTCTAATAGTTTATTTGGATGGTTGGCTGAAACTTGGATCAAAAGATGGCCCGTAGTGAGCCTACTGGTAATGCCAGACTTGCCCTGGTTTAATGTAGAGGAAGGGATTCAAAAGCCTAGGAATTTCTAGGAATATTGCAATGTTAAAGTGGATTTGTCATTTAACACTTAGTCACCCACACAAGGAGGATATGGAAGACATATGTTTCACCAATACTATGAGAAATAAATTTGTGAGAGGAGCACCAGTATTCTTAGAGAGCTCTGTGATCACTCTTTCCTGTCGGTAAGACAGACCTTACAGTGGGAACCGTGATAGTCGAATTGAGAAATCTAAATGCAATAGAAGTTATTGGATCCTGTGATGGTAGGAGCCATGTGGTAGCATTCAACAACAAAATGCAAGGGGCGTTTGGACAGAAGAGTAAAAGTAGAAATCAGAATAGTCTGACTTTCATAGACTTACAGTATTCACTAGTTGTTCATGGTGTTCCTAGAAGCAAAATAAATAGGAACACTGCTAGATTCTTACATGATCTGCATAGTCTATTAACTTCTTATTTGATCTGTATAAACAAAAAAAGTTTTAGGTCAAGTGAACAGAAGCCTAACCTAAATTATAACAACAGTCACAGCCCCACAGTCATTTCCCAGGCTTAAGCTAGTTTACAAATCCAGAACGCCTTGAATGAAGGGGTGGTTTCCCCAAAGTTATACTGTTCATCTTTCTTCCAGTCTTTCCAAAGAAATTCATGGTCTTTTATAAAGGTAACTTTTCATTGAGTAAAAGGGAATAATCAGAACTTTCAGGGAATACTGGACCTTGGCTCTGAACTGACACTAATTTCCAAAGACCTGTGTGACTGGGGCATACCAGTCAGAGTAGATACTTATGGAGGTCAGAGGATCAATGGATTTTTAGAGCAAGCCCATCTCACAGTGGCACAGTGGGTCTCTGAAACATCCTTTGGCTATCTCCTCAGTTCCAGAATGCATAATTGGAAAAGGTTAATCTGCACCTGGCAGAATCCCCACGTTGGCTTTTTGACCTGTCATGTGAGAGTTCTTATGGTACAAAAAGCCAAGTGGAAGCCAGTAGAACTTTCCTTATCTAGGGAAATAGTGGACCAAAAGGAATACCATATTCTTGGTAAGATTATAGAAATGAATGCCACCATCAGAGACTTAAAAGATGTAGGGGTGGTGATTCTCTTCACATTCCCATTCAATTCATTTATTTTACCTGTGCAGAAGATAGATGTTTCTTAGAGAATGACAGAATTACAGTGTACTGTCACAAACTTAAACAGATGGTCACTCAAATTCCAGATGTTGTACCAGATGTAGATTCATTGCTTGAGTAAATGAAAACACCACCAGGTCCTGGTATGAAGCTGTTGTGTGAAAAGATTTTTTTTCCTCTATCTATGTCAACAAGGACAACCAGAAGCAGTTTGCTTTCAGTCAACAAGGCTAACAATACACCTTCACTGTCCTATATCAACTGTCTTGATATATCAATTCCTTTTTTTTTTTTTTTTACAAATAGTTTATTGTCAAATTAGTTTCCACATAACACTCAGTGCTCATCCCCACAAGTGTCCTCCTCTATGCCCATCCCTCCCTCCCCCCCACATCCATCAGTCCTCAGTTTTTGTCAGCATTCAAGAGTCTCTCATGGTTTGCCTCTCTCCCTTTCCCCCACCATTTCCGCCCTTCTTCTCCCCCTTGTTCCTCCGTCAAGTTCCTCCTAATCCTCCTATACGTGCAAACATATGATATTTGTCCTTCTCTGCCTGACTTATTTCGCTCAGCATAACACCCTCAAGGTCCATCCATGTTGCTACACATGGCCAGATTTCATTGTTTCTCATTGCCATGTAGTATTCCATGGTATAGATAAACCACATCTTCTTGATCCATTCATCTGTTGATGGACACTTAGGCTCTTTCCATGTTTTAGCTATTGTGGAGAGTGCTGCTATGAACATTGGGGTACATGTGCTCCTATGCCTCAGCATTTCTGTATCCCTTGGGTAAATTCCTAGCAGTGCTATTGCTGGGTCATAAGGGAGTTCTATTGTTAGTTTCCTGAGGAACCTCCACACTGTTTTCCAGAGGGGCTGTACCAGTTTACATTCCCACCAACAGTGTAGGAGGGTGCCCGTTTCTCCACATCCTCGCCAGCATCTAGAGTTCTCTGATTTGCTCATTTTAGCCACTCTGACTGGCGTGAGGTGGTATCTCAGTGTGGTTTTGATTTGTATTTCCCTGATGAGGAGGGATGCTGAGCATCGTTTCATGTGTCTGTTGGCCATCTGGATGTCCTCTTTGGAGAAGTGTCTGTTCATGTCTTCTGCCCATTTCTTCACTGGGTTGTTTGTTTTTCGGGCGTGTAGTTTGGTGAGTTCCTTATAGATTCTGGATATTAACCCTTTATCTGATATGTCATTTGCAACTATCTTTTCCCATTCCGTTGGTTGCCTATTAATTTTCTGGGTTGTTTCCTTGGCTGTGCAGAAGCTTTTAATCTTGATGAGGTCCCAACAGTTTATTTTTGCTCTTGATTCCCTTGCTTTTGGGGATGTGTCAAGTAAGAAGTTGCTGCGGTGGAGGTCAAGGAGGTTGTTTCCTGCTTTCTCCTCTAGGGTGTTGATAGTTTCCTGTCTCACGTTCAGGTCCTTTATCCATTTTGAGTTGATTTTTGTGCATGGTGTGAGAAAATGATCTAGTTTCATTCTTCTGCATGTTGCTGTCCAGTTCTCCCAACACCATCTGTTAAAAAGGCTGTCTTTTTTCCATTGGATATTCTTTCCTGCTTTGTCAAAGATCAGTTGGCTGTATACTTTTGGGTCCACTTCTGAGTTCTCAATTCTGTTCCATTGGTCTATGTGTCTGTTTTTGTGCCAATACCATACTGTCTTGAGGATGACAGCTTTGTAGTAGAGGCTGAAGTCTGGGATGGTGATACCTCCCGTTTTGGTTTTATTTTTCAGTATTACTTTGGCTATTCGGGGTCTTTTGTGGTTCCATACAAATTTTTGGATAGTTTGTTCTAGTTTTGAGAAGTATGCTGGTGCAATTTTGATTGGAATTGCATTGAATGTGTAGAGTGCTTTAGGTAGTAATGACATCTTAACTATATTTATTCTTCCTATCCATGAGCATGGAATGTTTTTCCATTTCTTTGTGTCTTCTTCAATTTCCTTCATAAGTTTTCTATAGTTTTCATCATACAGATCTCTTGTATCCTTGGTTAGGTTTATTCCGAGGTATTTTATGGTTTTTTGTGCAATTGTGAATGGGATCAGTTTCTTGATTTCTCTTTCTGTTGCTTCATCATTGGTGTATAAAAATGCAACCGATTTCTGTACGTTGATTTTGTACCCTGCAACTTGGCTGAATTCTTGGATCAGTTCTAGTAGGCTTCTGGTGGAGTCTGTCGGGTTTTCTATGTAGAGTATCATGTCATCTGCGAAGAGTGAAAGTTTGACTTCCTCTTTGCCAATTCTGATGCCTTTGATTTCCTTTTGTTGTCTGATGGCTGATGCTAGGACTTCCAGCACTATGTTAAACAACAGTGGTGAGAGTGGACATCCCTGTCGTGTTCCTGATCTCAGGGGGAAAGCTCTCAGTTTTTCCCCGTTGAGGATGATGTTAGCTGAAGGCTTCTCATAGATGGCTTTGATGATGTTTAAGTAGGTTCCTTCTATCCCAACTTTCTCGAGAGTCTTTATTAAGAAGGGATGCTGTATTTTGTCAAATGCTTTTTCTGCATCTATTGACAGGATCATATGGTTTTTATCTTTTCTTTTATTGATATGATGGATCACATTGATTGATTTGCGAATGTTGAACCAGCCCTGTAACCCAGGAATGAATCCCACTTGATCTTGGTGGATGATTCTTTTGATATGCTGCTGGATTCGATTTGCAAGGATCTTGTTGAGAATTTTTGCATCCGTATTCATCAAGGATATTGGCCTATAGTTCTCTTTTTTTGCTGGATCTCTGTCTGGCTTGGGAATCAGAGTGATGCTGGCTTCATAAAATGAGTCCGGGAGTTTTCCTTCGACTTCTATTTTTTGGAATAGCTTGAGAAGAATTGGGATTAATTCTGTTTTAAATGTCTGGTAGAATTCCCCAGGGAAACCATCAGGTCCAGGGCTCTTATTTGTTGGGAGATTTTTGATCACTGATTCGATTTCTTCACTCGTTATGGGTCTGTTCAGGTTTTCTATTTCTTCCCGTGTGAATTTTGGTAGTGAGTGTGTGTTTAGGAATTTGTCCATTTCTTCTAAGTTGTCCAATTTGTTGGCATATAATTTTTCATAGTATTCCCTGATAATTGCTTGTATTTCTGAGGGGTTGGTTGTAATAAGTCCATTTTCATTCATAATTTTGTCTATTTGGGTGCTCTCTCTTTTCTTTTTGATAAGCCTGGCTAGAGGTTTGTCAATTTTGTTTACTTTTTCAAAAAACCAACTCTTGGTTTCATTGATCTGTTCAATTGTTTCTTTGGTCTCTATGTTGTTTATTTCTGCTCTAATTTTTACTATTTCTCTTCTTCTACTGGGTTTAGGGCGTTCTTGTTGCTCTGCCTCTAGCTCCTTTAGGTGAGCTGTTAGATTTTGGACTTGTGCTTTTTCTAATCTCTTGAAATAGGCCTGGAGAGCAATGTACTTTCCTCTTAGGACTGCCTTGGCCGCATCCCATAGATTTTGAATTGTTGTGTTTTCATTTTCATTTGTTTCCATATATTTTTTAATTTCCTCTCTAATTGCCTGATTGGCCCATTCATTCTTTAGAAGGGTGTTCTTTAACCTCCATGTTTTTGGCGGTTTTCCAGACTTCTTCCTGTAATTGATTTCAAGTTTCAAAGCATTGTGATCTGACAGTGTGCATGGTATGATCTCTATTCTTTTATATTTATTGAGGGCTGCTTTATGTCCCAGTATGTGATCTATCTTGGAGAATGTGCCATGCGCACTTGAGAAGAAAGTAAATTCCCTGGCCTCAGGATGTAAAGTTCTAAATATATCCGTCAGATCCATCTGGTCCAATGTGTCTTTCAAGTCCATTATTTCTTTAGTGATTTTCTGTCTGGTTGACCTATCCATTGCTGTAAGCGGAGTATTAAAGTCCCCTGCTATTAGCACATTCTTATCTATAAGCTTGTTTCTGTTTGTGATTAATTGTTTTAGATATTTAGGTGCTCCCATATTCGGTGCGTAGACATTTATGATTGTTAGTTCTTCCTGATGGATGGACCCTGTAATTATTATGTAGTGCCCTTCTTCATCTCTTGTGATTGTCTTTAATTTAAAGTCCAGTTTGTCTGATATAAGTATCGCTACTCCGGCTTTCTTTTGATTTCCTGTAGCATGATATATATTTCTCCATCCCCTTACTTTTAATCTGAAGGTATCTTCCCGTCTAAAATGAGTTTCTTGTAGACAGCATATAGATGGATTTTGTTTTTTAATCCATTCTGCTACCCTATGTCTTTTGATTGGAGCATTCAGCCCATTTACATTCAGTGTTATTATTGAAATATGTGGGTTTAGAGTCTTTGTATCTTTTGTAGGGTTCATGTTTGTGGTGGTGTCTCTGGTATCTTTGTTCCTTGCAACCTTTCCTTCAGAGCATCCCCCTCAGGATTTCTTGTAGGGCTGGCTTCGTGGTGACAAATTCTTTCAATTTCTGTTTATTTGGAAAGGTTTTTATCTCTCCTTCTATTTTGAATGACAGGCTTGCTGGATAGAGGATTCTTGGCTGCATATTTTTACTGTTCATCACATTGAAGATCTCCTGCCATTCCTTTCTGGCCTGCCACGTTTCAGTAGATAGGTCTGTCACCACTCTGATAGGTTTCCCTTTGTATGTGAGGGCCCTTTTCTCCCTAGCTGCTTTCAAAATTCTCTCTTTGTCCTTGTATTTGCCATTTTTACTATGATATATCGTGCAGAAGATCGATTCAAGTTACGTCTGAGGGGAGTCCTCTGAGCCTCTTGTATTTCCACATTTACTTCCTTCCCCAGGTCGGGGAAGTTCTCTGCTATAATTTGTCCAGGACTCCTTCAGCACCTTTCCCTCTCTCTTCCTCTTCTGGTATTCCTATGATACGGATATTGTTGCGTTTGACTGTATCGCTGAGCTCTCGAATTCTTCTTTCGTGTTCCTGGATCAGTTTGTCTCTTTTTTTGTCAGCCTTTTGTTTTTCTATCATGGTGTCTTCTAAATCACTTATTCTCCTTTCTGCCTCTTCAATCCGTGCATTGGAGGCCTCTAATTTATTATATATCTCATATATCGCATTTTTAAATTCTTCATGCCTGTTTTTATTTTCCATTCTGTCTGTAGGCATAGTTTCTTTGATGTCCCCTATGTTTTTTTCAAGCCCAGCTATTAATTTTACCATTATTATTCTAAAATCTTGTTCAGTGATGCTGCTGATATCTGTTTTCGGGAGTTCATTAGCTGTTATTTCTTCTTGGAGTTTCTTTGGAGGAGAGCTCTTTCTTTTTGCCATTTTATTTAGCTTTCCGGCTCTTGTTAGTTTTAAAGACCTGTTATGCTCTCTGTTTCTATGAGTGCTGCTGTATCCAAGAAGACTCTTTGACTTTCCAGGGCTTATCCTTTCAGAGAGTTTTTTTTTAATGGTATCCCTTGATCTCTCTTGTTGGGACTTTGGTTATTTTATTTTCCTATTCGCAGTGATATTTGGGACTCTCCACCTTGTGTGGTCTACCTTGTTTCTTGAGGTAGCCCTGGAAAAAAAAACAGACAGACAAACACACAGGGAGCAGGAGAACACAAAAGCACAGGCTAATTCAACTAACATGCAAAGCGAGAGGGAAAACAAAAAAGTTAAGAGAAAAGACAGAGGAGGGAGGGCGAATAATAGGGAGTATAAAATACTTAAAAGGGTCAAAAAGGGGAAAAGAAAAGGAAAAAAGAAGAAAACAGATGGACAAAGAACGGTTTAAAGCATATACCTGGATTTTCCAGCTACAGTTAAATAGCCGTGTGTATGCAGTGCTGGCTGAGGAGCATAGAGAAAGAGCGAGAAGGCAGGGCAGGATGAGGCAAAATTGGAAATAGAATGAACAGGCAGAAGGGATAAGAAGCTTTTTTCAAAGAGGTAAAGGGTAGAATATGGTTGGATAGGTGAGAGAAGGATGCTGGAATTATCCAGAGAAACTATATAGTCTAATTACTCATGAGAGAAAGAGCTGAAAATGTCGGTAGGTGTAGAATTTACATTTACA